>NW_026251611.1:0-16321 GCF_025024165.1 Kickxella alabastrina
CAGTTTGTGTTTTTCTTCAAGCTGACTGTTGGCGGGATTATATCCGTCAGAAAATCATATTGCTCAATGCTCTGGACGGCCTTGGCCATGTCCTTGTATTGCACAGTCTTGCGCTTGTCGAGGCGAGAGAACTCGTAGCTTTCGCGTACCAAACTATCGATGAAATACTCAGTGGCACGCGATATGAGGAACAGGCTGTCTGATCCGCAGGCAAAAATATCCTTGTCCTCTTTGATGATCCGCCTGACGCGCGCGGCTGGCAGACTCGATGTGCCCGGGGTGGCTGTTGATTCGATGCTGACCATTTTCTTTCAAAGAGCTTTTGGATTGTTGCAGAAGATGAAGGGGGTGGATGCAACTTGAAATAAAACAGAAAAACGTAAAACAGTTTGTGTTTTAGGCTTCAAAAAATGTGCCTACTTGCATCTTGCGACAATCACTTTATATGATGGTGGCAGAGTATGGGGAATGGGCAGCAGCAATCCGGCGGATTGAGTATTTATTTATAACAAAAATAGAAGCGATTACTGTGTTAAAGATTTGACTGCAAATTGTTCATCATTTGTAGTAAATATTAATTATCGTGTTCCCTCGTAAATGTTCAAAGAATATGTCTATCATCTAATATCTTTTTAGAAAATCCTATACTGTAATTTCGTGGATCACATTTTCTCATTATTTTTTCTCTGAATTTTTTTATCTACACCATAGGATTGTTATAGTAAGAGGGGGGTGTGAGGAGCACTAATTTTCTAGTGTTAAAAGTTAGGGGTGATTTTATAAAAGGTTTTATTACTGATGTTTCTAAAATGCTACTAGGGCCGGCCTCGTCTTATATATATGCCTTGTCGCCTTTGTTGGGCACATTGTCAATTGTGCGCTCTGTTGGTGAGAACTGGATCTTCTGCGAGCAGACCGGTGTCTTGGCAAGTCAATGTTGTGGTTTTCGTGCGTGTACGCTCATGCGTGTGCATTGCAGAATGGGGAGCATGTCTGGGCATCAATGTAATGCCTCCCTAATTTACGCCTGCATAATCCAATTAGTGCCCTATCAATCGGCACGCAGGTGGAAACCTGTTTTGCGATTAACCTCAACATCCACTTCCATATCTTCAGTCTGTGCAACAATAGGAAAATAATTATACTTTTGAATACTTTGTTCTGTTCTTCACTATTGTTTGGATTTATCCCCACCATATTGTTTTATCAGCAGCGTTGTAGCCCAGTACCTTATTTGAGAACGAGAAAGTGTGCGAGTGTGCGTGTGAAGTGTGTATATAAAATATAATTGTAAATAGATATTATGTAGAGAATGTGTCGAGCAGCTATACTTATACCAATTCCAAACAAGAAAAATACAAGGTGAAATGAAAAGCAAAGAGTACAATATTTAATTGTAAATCATGGAAAGTTGCCTACTTGTTTATTTCACTACACTTTTTTCTTTACCCGCTTTTATTATAATATGCACTATAAGTCATGTTGGAAAATAATAATTTAATAAGCATGAAGCCATGCCCATTGGCCTTTATGCTGATAGCCGCTTTTAAATGTTGCTGTAAATACTTTATAGGACAAAGATAAGACTTGGTACACTCTGCCGCTTTGTCTCTACTTTTTGTCTTTGCTCAATAAGCTATACTTATAAGGGCAAAGAAAATCTGCAAACATGTCTAGCCAAGATTTTACACGCTGGTTGTTCTATGGAATGAATTGCGCTTCGACAATTGTAAATTTGAAAAATATTGGGTGTTTGCGAATTTAATTAAATATGCCCACGTTTCATTTGTTTATTCGCTTATTTTATTCTAATTTGTTTTCTATTCTAATTTGTGAACGCTTAAAAGACATGTTTAAAAATTTTAAAAAATGCGAATGGAAAGTTGAAATGAACGGGTGCGAGCAAAGTCTTCAAAACTTGGGTTGACCACCCACCTGTTTACTTCCCCCCTCCATTCATTTATTCTCATATTTTTTTTTAAAAAAAATAGCTTTAATTTTTCTGCCCCTCCCCCTTTCCCCCTCATAATCAATTCCTTTTTATTATTTTCTTAAAAAATTATCCAAATACATCTTCATTACCCACGCAAATATTCTTAGATAAAGTATTAACTAAACTTGCTTGCAATTTTCACTTGTGTTGTTTTGGCCAGACTTTGACGTGTAAAAAATGACAATCAATTTAAAATATTCACCCGACAACCTTTGATTTGACTCATTGAGTGCCAGCAAGATACTAAACCATTTTGCTGGAAAACGGGTTGAAATTGAACATTAAAAAGATTCACAGCATTTATTCTACAACTATACATAGAAATAACTAGTCCGAATCGTATTTTTTCTTGTAAATCCACGACGTGCCAAACAACTCCATACCCTGCTTATTGGCCAAGCGGTAATAATGTGCGGCTCTTTTCATATCCCGTTTCACGCCATCGCCCTTCTCATAGCAGGCAGCCAGGTCGCCCTGTGCGTCTGCATCGCCCAGCTCCGCAGCAACTTCAAAGTAATACGCGGCTGTCTTTTTGTTCTGCGAGACACCCCATCCATGGCGATAGCTCTGACCCAGCTCGTATATAGCCATAGCCAACTCATCTTTGGCCATCCCCGCAACTGCCGGATCCATGTCCTTGACGTGCGGTACCACCTGCTCGCCGGCCTTTTGCAAAAACACAAATGCCAGGTTTTCGTTCGGCTGGCAGCCCCAGCCGTGGCGGAGCGACAGGCCGTAGAACAGCATGCCCAGCGGATTGTATTTGTCGGCTGCCCGCTTAAAGTATGCCGTGGCGCTTACTAGATCACCTAGCTCGTGGAAGTTGACGGCCTTTTGAAAGTAATCTTCGCCCAGCTCCTGCTCTGACTTTTGTCTCGGCTCTGTCTGCATGGCTGGCAAGCGAATGGCACCTCCATTGACAGCAGCCGAGGATACCATGCCGCCGCTGGGAAGAGAAGGCTGTATGTGGGATGCAGGTTGATACTGCTGCTGTGGCTGCTGTTGTTGCTGCTGCATCTGACGGGCATTCGCAGAAAGTGACATTTGCCCCATGGTCCGTGCCACGTTGTCGTCGTCGCCAAACGTGCTGTAGTAACTGTCAATAATTGGATTGTTGCCCCTGGCGCCCCCGCGGCCCTGCGTAGCCATCTGTAGATACCGCGAGGGTAATGTCTGAGTATAGCCCGTGTCCCCTGAATACGCGGTTGTGGGCGCTGATGCCGATGCCCCGGCTGTCGTCGGCCGCGCCATTCCGGGATTGGACGACGTAGAGTGGTAGCTAGCGGCATCGTCGAAATCGCCCTCCTCGTCGCGATTGAATGCATCTTTTGTACGCATTGCGGATATGCCAACGCTGTGTGGCTCTTGATAATAGTGCTCATGTTTCTGGTATGGACGGCCCTGCTCGTAGGTGGCACCATCGCCATCGACATTAACGTAGCTTCTGGCATCATCCTGATCGTACATGTCAGAACCGTGGCTCTGCTGCTTGTTGGAATTAGGCGCGGTTGTTGCTGCTGCTGCCGCCACTTGGCGTCCAGCATCAAGGTAGCGTTGCGTTGTCGGTGCGCCCTGACTGCCGTCCTTCGACTTTGATGTAGTTCTCCGGAAAAACCCCATTTTTATTCTGTACAAAAGAAAAACTGTTTCGTTAAACGGTGTAAAAGGTGGGATAAACAATAAAAGGGAAATGGTGTTAAGGAAAGGAAGGGAAGGGTGAATGCGAGCGAAGGATAGAAAAAAAGAGCTGTGCACACAAGGAAAAGTAGAAAAATAATCGAATAATAGACGAACAAGTGCAAAGAGAAATAAAAAGAGTAAAAGGCGATGAAATAAACACATGCCTCCCAGAAAGTCCTAGACTTCAAATAGCAAGAAGGCTGCAACCTTGCCATCAATCGATTTTCATTTTTCCACGCACGCATGCATACAAAACATGCATGTTTACGTTGAAGCATGAGGTTCCAAATAAATTAGCTCGCGGATCCCTCTTCGCCCAAAAAAGGAACAGCCGCCATGTGCAACTCGAACCGGCGAACCGCACAATCAGCGAGCCAGTCAAGGCTGTATGAATATTTGAAAAGAAATCACACTTTTTTATTTCGAAATTTGGCCGTAATGCTGTTGTTTACTTTAATGTTCACCGTTTCTTTCATTTCTAATTTTTATTTTTATTTTATTTTTTTACCTCCCCGCATTTTCGGCCACCAAATTAAAAAGCATCACACTCTAGAATGCCTTCCAAAAGCAAGGGCGGGCCAGACACAATATCTTCGCTGCGCTCGGCGATCCCAAGCATTTTTGACGCGGCGCAGCGCAGCGCCACAGGGCACCGCAAGCACGCAGTAGCTCTGCACAAGCTGCAGACACAGTGTCACGACGTGGACACCGAGAATATGACGGGCGAGGCTGCATTTAACAACGAGTTTATCCGCAACCTAAACAAGATACTGATCATAAAGAAGCGCGAGCCCAGCGCCGACAAAGTGGTCAAACTGGTAGCCATATTTGTTCAGGTGAGCCAGGAGATGGACACGCAAGCGCTAGCCAAAGCAAAAGCAAACTCAGCAGACGCAGACGATGTGTTTACGGCAGACACTGGGGAGGAGGAGGAGGAGGCTGACACCGTGTCATCGCGATTCGTCGAGTTCCTGATTAAGTATCTGCTGCAGGGGTTCCAGGCCAAAGAGAAGATGACACGCATGCGCTGCTGCCAGATAGTCGCCATGTCGGTGACAAACCTGGGCGCGATCGATGAGGTTCTGTACTTTGATCTTATCAAGCAGCTGACGGAGCGGATTCGCGACAAGGAGGCACCGATCAGAGTGAACGCGGCCATTGCACTGACCAAGCTGCAGTCTACGGACAGCGGCGAAGCCGACAACGAGGACGGATCGGACAGTGTGACGGACACGCTAATCACCCTGATGCACAGCGATCCGAGCGCAGAGGTGCGCCGCGCGGTCTTGCTAAACATCGAAAAGAACCCGACCACGCTGCCGTTTGTGCTCGAGCGCGCGCGCGATGTGGATCCGACAAACCGCAAGTGTCTGTTTCTCAAGGTGATGCCGCCGATCGACTACCATCTTTTGAGCATTGAAGACCGGGAGCGGCTGCTGGTGGCCGGTATTAATGACCGCGATCAGGGCGTCAAGCGTGCGTGCGTGCGGATGATTGGCGAGAGCTGGCTAACATTTTCCGGGCAGAACCTGCTGGAACTCACCTCGGCGCTCGACGTGGTCGACAGCCCGGCGGCCAACAAGGTCATGCAGGCCATGTTTTCGGCATACACTGAGATTCCCGAGAACCTGGCATTCGACGATGAGCTGTGGGGAAACCTGACACCCGAGGTTGCATTCGTTATCCGCTCGACGCTCGAGTTCTTCTTTGAGCGCAAGGACGTTGACCAGATTGACAAGCACCTGCCCGAGGTCATGAAGTTGGCCCAGCTGCTTGAGAGCTTCAGCGCCAAACTTGAGTCTGAGGACGATGAGGAGATGCGGCCGGACTATGAGTTTGTCATCCATCAGCTACTTCTCGTCGCCAAGATGTCTGACTTCCCGGACGAACTCGGCCGCCGCGAGATGCTGACGCTGATGCGCAAGATGATCATGGTGCCGGAGATCCCCGAGAACAACATCGAGGCCATCGCCGACATTATCCGCAAGCTATCCATCAACGAGCAAGACTTTATCCGGATCATGGTTGAAGTCGTGTCGGACGTCCGCGAGCTCGCGCCAGTTATTTGCAGTAGCAGCGCCGAGAGGGAACAGATGGAGGCCCTTCTGGTCAACATCAAGAGTCTGATCATCATCAAGTACATCCTGCAGCGCTGCTTTGACGCGCTCAGTGAGGGATCGTCCATGTATGGACTCCTCACTGAGTGCGTGGTGCCCGCCGTGCAAAGCACGGATACGGTATTGCAAGAGTACGGCATCGAGTGTCTGGCGCTTTGCTGTCTGCTGGACAAAAACCTGGCTGTTGGCAACGTTATGCTGTTTGTGCAGGCTGTCAAGTACACAAAGGGCGACCTGCACACAAAGGGCCTGTCAGCGCTGCTTGATCTGGCCTTTATGTACGGTATCAGCGACTTGTCGGTCACGCTGGGCTCGCCAAAGGACTTTGTCGATCTCTTGTACGCTGAGCTTGAGAGCGACGATGAGAAGACGCAGGCGACAGCCGGTGAGGGAATAGCGCGCCTTCTGTATGCGCACCGCATCCCAGAGCCGGCCAGTGTGCTGGAGGAGCTCCTGGTGTTGTACTACGATCCATCGACCAGCGGGAACGACGCGCTGCGCCAGTGTCTGACGTACTTCTTCCCGGCATTCAGCTACATGTCGCACGAGAACCAAGCGTTGCTGCAGCAGGTCGCCATTAGTACGATCTGCCGCCTGGACAACATGCTCAAGCAGCACGGCGGCAGTGGCGACGCGCAGGCTGGGGCCACCACGCAAGGTCAGATGGTTCAGCAGATTATCTCCTGGTGCGACCCGCGCATCCTCGACGCCATCAGCGCGATGAACGGCAGCAGCAGCAGCATGCGGACAACCACCCGCCTAGGCACCTACGCGAACCTAGCCGTGGACGCGCTCAAAAAAACATTTGTCGAGGTCCCAGCTACCCGCAAGGTGCTCGTACAGGCGCTCAACAAGCTGGGCCTCGATGACACAACGCCGCACACCCAGCTGCAGCAGATGTTTGTGCTTGTGCGCACACTGGCGCAGCACGAGCTTGTCACCGATATGATTACGCGCAATGCCCTGACTCGGTTCGAAGCCTCGCTGCTGAGGCTTTTGGAGGTTGAGAACGCGGATGAGATCAAGCTGGATTTGTGGCTGGAGGAGCCCGAAATGGCATCGGTGTTTGAGTTTGTGTCGTCGCTGGGTGAAAACGACAACGATTTTTCCGACGATGATGAAGAGGGTGAAGAAGAGGAAGAGGATGGTAGGGATGAGGACGAGTGCGGTGTGACACCTGGTTCGGAATCTGAGGCGTCCGAGCGCCATGTCAGTGAAGAACAGAGCCTGCCTGGCTTGAGATTGGGATTGTCGTCGATACCTATCCCTGCTAATTTTGTGATACAGAGCCCGATGAAGCGGGCCAAAGAGGTGAGACTCGAGGAGTTGACGCGCGAGATCGATGAGCTACTCGAGTCCGACGACGAGGACGAGGACGACGAGGGCTTTTCCGGATATTAAATACACCACAAGAGGACTTTGTATTTTACCAATGCTTTATTACATTTTCTTTATTCTCAACCTTGCAAGTGCAGCTTTCGTAGCAAAATTAAATATTCATTTTATCATTTGCCGCACTACACGGCATACAGCGCGTCGATAAACCCGGCGGCCACTTCGTCGACGATGGTCGTGTCAGGGACGGTTGAAGCAAAGCCATAGACGGCCTTCGACCCCTTGCTGTAGTTATTCGGGTTGGCCTTGACCTTGCCGACCGAGTCGCGCAGATCGCGCAAAAATTCTTCCACAACCGGCACCGTCAGCCGCGTGCACGCAATATGCAGCGCCGCGGGGTACTGCAGCGGGCTCAGGTCCCACCCGCACGCCTTCATCTCATCCATAACCCCGTAAATGCCCACGGGCTCGACTGAGCCAAATGCCACCACCGTAGATACTGGTTTGCCGACAACAAAAAGCTCGGGAATCTGCTCGATGCCGTGCTGGATCGCAATCCGACATTCGACAATATCCTTGCACTGCTGCAAGTACCCGTCGCGGCCCATCTTTGTCATCGCTGCCCAGCAGCCAGCAATGACCGCACCACTGCGAGAGCCAGCGATGGTCGGCGAGGCGTAGATGCCGCCAGGCCAGGTCGATATAGTGAAGTACTGGTAGCGGCGCATCTGCTTTCTGTTGTACATGACCACCGATGTGCCCTTGGGCGCAAACCCGTACTTGTGCGTGTCGCACGAAATGGATGTGACGCCCGGCAGACGGAAGTCGCAAATGACTTCGGGGAAACCAGCCTCCTTGAGGAAAGGTATGACAAAGCTGCCCAGACAGCTGTCGACGTGCAGACCGACCTTGTACTTGATCGCCATGGCGCTCAATGCAGTCAAGTCATCAGCAGCGCCATGGGGGAACGTGGTTGACGAGCCGACGATCAGCACGGTGTCGGAGTCAATGGCCCGCCGCATCGCCACCAAATCCACGCTCTGCGTCTCAGGATCGACCGGCGCATGGGTGATGCCAATGCCAAAGTACTCCGCAGCCTTGTCGAACGCTGCATGCGCTGTAATCGGCACAACAATGTTCGGGTTGTTAATGCCGCGCACTTCGCGGCCCCACACAACATGGGCGCGCACGGCCATGATGATGCTCTCTGTGCCACCCGATGTTGTCGTCCCGCAGCACTCGTCCGTAGCATTGTATAGGTCCAGCACCATGCGCACGACCTCAGCCTCAATGCGACGCAGGCCGGGAAAAACACCTGGATGCAGCGGATTGCTTAGGTTGAACAGCGAGTATGCCTCGTTGGTCAGCCGCGTAAGCTCCTCGCCGCCATGGTAGACGGCACCCGACACGCGGCCGTTCCTCCAGTCCACGCCACGCTCGTTCTGTCGCCGGCGCAGTACTGCCATTATCTCGTCATCGCTCATTCCACTGCTGGGGATTTCCAAGTACTTGGCCTCGCCGGGCACGTCGCCAGTCATGCTGTCCTCGATCTCTTTGACAATCTTGTCAATGTTTCGCTGCACGACAATGCCGGTGCCAGGCGCCCTGCGCACATGCCGCACGATGCCGCCGGATATCTGCTTCCATAGAAGCATGAATGCGCTGCGCAGTCCGTAGATTGATATTTTCTTAATTGTCTTTAGTGACTGTCGGAAGGCAAAGTATGCGATGGCGATATTGATAAGCGCTTGCTTGGGATTCCTGACTGTGTAAGAGGCCATTCTTTGCCAGTCGAACCTGGCCAGCGTGCTTAAAACTTGAGGCATTTTTCAGAGTAATAAGTGTAGAAAGTAAATTATATACGAGCTAAAGTGTGGAAAATATATAAAATGGAAAAATGGAAAAATGGAAAAATGGAAAAATGGAGAATTTTCTGACCAGTGCCAACCGTGCACAATTCTTTTAAAAGTTCAATCACGTTGCCCCGCGTGAGTAAAGCCCATATGGCGATGATGCAACCTCCACACGGCGGAAAACGCGCGCGCATACAGTCGCAGTTGTTGAAATATGCGGGGAGTGCGCGGGCTGGCAAGGTTGTATCCACTGCACACCCGCCGATCCAAAATAACCCCCAAAATATAACTGCCATCTCTGGCGGCAAAAGAAAGGAGAGAGGGGTGAGATTAACAACACCACCGTCAGCAGCAAAAATAATAATAATAATAAACGAACTTTTCTGCATTTTTCTGGACCGACCAGTTCGAACCGCCACAAGTTCAATTAAATTAGGGCGCACTTCAAAATATAAAAAACAGTGTGCACACCAAATAAAAAGCCTCTAATTACTCCTCAGCAGTTCCGTCGCGCGGATGGTACGTAAATCCCCTCTGCGCCAGCGTGTCCTCAATGTCCTCAGGAATCCGCCCAGTGATGCTTGCCGCATACATGCCAGGCTTGGACATGTTGACATGCGTGTACTTGGCCACCCAGCTTTTTGTCGGGTGGAACACTGCCATCAATCCATCGAATGTGCCGCTGGTACAGTCCGTGACAACGTCATTCTGTCCACGCATTTTGATGAGCGACTCGCAGTTGGGGCAGCCAATATCGCGGAACGTGTGGTGGTTGAGAACAATGCCGCATATCAGGCACGCCCGCAACTGCCGCTTATCCTTGGGAACGAGTGCTGCCATGTTGAGAGATAATTTAAATGTGTGCTTTGGGAAAAGTAGGTTTTGGAATTGAACAGCTGAGGAAAATAATACAAAAAGATAAACAAGTGATGGTAAACAAGCAATAATAAAAAATAAAAAATAAAAACTTATAAATCAACTTTTTAGACTATATTGACACGAATGCAATCATTAGTATTGTGGGAAGGCAGCTGCAAGTTTTGGTTTGCAGATTTTGTCAAATAGAGCCCATGACGGGTAAAGTGGCGCGGTAGACAATTAGTCTATTCGTCAACTTTGTTTTTTTGCTTTATATCTCGCTCAATAGATCTATTTTAGCTCACTTTCTCTATTTTCCTACCTCTAGCAAAAGGTGTTAAATGCACTATTAACGCACTACTTTTGACGAACTATAAAGGTAAGCGCATAAATGCAATCCCAAAGGTTACCCCGCAGTTCCGGGGATTTGCTAAAGTGTAAAATTGCTTTCTTGATCCGCTGATTGATCCTGATCCGATCAAATCGCAATTTTTTTGTTACCAATTTTTCGCTTATTTCGACAAGAAAAAAAAATCATTCAACGCCTCTGGCTGTAGCAAAAATGAAAAAAAAAATATTGCTTGCTCTTTTATATACATATATTTTTTTGCGTCTATTCTTGTTGTTGCATTCCTTGAATTCGTGTTGGCCTTGCTTATTTTTATTTCTTTTTATTTCTTCTTTTACCACCACCCCATTTTGCCGCTGCTGCCACCCAGATAGCGCGACTGAAAATAAAATAAAAGCATGCAGATACACAGGTGTCGCTTTGTCGACTATGTTCCACAGGCGATAAACGCCATTGAGTTTACACCAGAGACCTCCAAGCGCCAGTACATTGCCGTTGGCCGGGCAAACGGTGACATTGAGCTTTGGGGTGTCAAAGGAAAGCTTGTTTACGACAAAATGATTCCCAACGTCGTCAAGGGATCGGTGGAGACCCTGGCGTGGTCGCACCAGACCGAGCTGACCGCAGACGACTTGGAGCTGTTTGACACCAATGTTGAGCGCGAGGCCGCCAAGAAGCGGCTTGTGGAGCGCGCACCGCGTCTGTTCACAGCCGGCCTTAACGCGGTCATTATTGAGTGGGATCTGGCCAAGCTGGTGCCCAAGGCCATTATAGATTCGAACGGCGGCGCGGTATGGTGCATGGCAACGAATCACGCACAGACTAAGCTGGCCGTGGGTACGGAGGACGGTCACATTCGCATTTTCGACATAACCGACGACAAGCTGATGTACCAGCGCTGCTTCGACAAGATCAACAGCCGCATTTTGTCCGTCGCCTGGTCGCACGATGACTCCACCATTGTTACCGGATCGGCAGACAGCTCCGTGCGCATCTGGACTGCTAGCACTGGCCATGTTGTCGCTCGCATGACCCTGCCCAAGGAAGGCCGCGACCCGACCCTGGTATGGGCCGTCACCGTCCTCAAGGACGACACGATTGTTTCGGGCGATTCGCGCGGCCACGTTGTCTTCTGGGACCCGATCATGCACGTCTCCCTGCAGGACTTCCGCGCACAGGGTGCCGACGTCCTTTGCCTGACCGCCGACAAGGCCGGTCACACGGTGTTCGCCTCGGGCGTCGATCCGAAGATCACGCAGTTCAAGCTCTTTATCGGAAGCAGCCCTGCCGAGTCCATCAGCACCAAGAAGAAGTCCCTCCCCAACAAGACCCGCAAGTGGCAGCTCTCGGGATTCCGCCGCTATCACACGCATGATGTGCGCGCGCTGGCAGTCAGCTCGAACGCCAAGCACAACCTGCTGATCTCCGGCGGCGCTGACACTCAGGTGGCCTCCTGCGAGTCAGACTCGTTCCCCAACGACAACCCACACCGCCAGCCGTGCTTCCCGCCGGTCGACAGCATCATCAGTGTTGCGCCCAAGTCCAAGCTCGTTCTGCAGCACGAGGGGTGTACGCTCAAAATCTGGGAGCTCGGCAAGTCCGAGCCCATGCCGCCGCACATGAACGATACGATGGAGACCGGCCAGGCACTCCAAGTCTACGAGCGGCAGCGCGATCTGCTGCGCATGGACCTGAACACCAAAACGAACATTCTCAGCAGCACGATTTCGCCCTCCGGCGCGCTGATCGCTGCGTCGGACTCGACGGGCCCCAAGCTCTACTCTGTTACCCGCACCGGCGACAGCGGTGAGCATGTGCGTGTGCGCCGCGTGAAGGAATTCCCGCCGCCCAACTTTGTGCCCGACTACTCTGATCACCGCGGCGTCACCCAGATGCGCTTTACCAGCGATGAGAGCCGCATCATCATGTCGACGACGGATGGATTCGTGTCGATTGTCGACATTTCGCAGTGGCAGTCCGGTGTTTTCGAGACCGTACGCCGCCACTGTGGCCACCGCAGCACCAAGGACGAGACCGAGACCGATGCCGGCTGTGACAATGTGCCCACCCACCCGGCCCAGGCTAGGAAGATGACTCCAGCTGATGTTGAGCTGCGGACAATTACCAACATGGCTGTGAGCGCTGATGGCAAGTTTGTGGCCACCAGCGACTCCAACGCAACCGTCATTGTCTCATCAGTGACCGGCGCACACAGCTCAGTGCTGCCCTCGATGCAGAAGGGCAAGGTGGACAGCCTCCCGACCGCCATAATTTTTGACCTCAAGGGCAACCTGGTCATCACAACTGCGTCCAACCTGATCTTTGTGTGGGACGTGTCCAAGTCCTGCTTCACGAAGTGGACCAAGGAGCACTCGGCGACAGATATCCCGCGCACGTTTGAAAACTTTGGAGACTGCGTCTCTGGCATTGTCACAAACCCCACCGAGGCCAATATCGTTTACGCCTGGGCTGCCGGCCATATCACCCGCATAGATCTGTCGATCCCTCCAGGTCCCAAGAGAGCCGTGCTCAACATCCACAAGCGCAAGGATATCGAGAAGGACATCCTCACGCGGTTCTTGGACGAAAAGCAGGCAGCCGACAAGAGATCCGCACGGCACATTATCAAGCGGAAGAAAAAGGAAGAGGAGTCAGTCGATGGGTCTGTCAATGGCAGTGCCAGGATGGACATCGTGGTCGAGTCTAAAGACGCCCGGGCGGAGGACTCTGTTGTTGAAGTGGACTGGACAAAGAGCAAAGACTGGGCGTCGACTTATGCTGCACGCCTGCGCGAGGCTGGAATCAATGTCAACGTGCCGCACAACTTCCGCATGACCCAGCGCTATCAACACTTGATGCATGTGTCGTTTATTGACAACGACACAATGGTGGTCATTGAGAGGCCTTGGATAGATGTTGCCAGCGTGCTCCCCTTGGCATACCATCGCCACAAATATGGCGCTTGAGCTTTTTGGCGAATACTATTTGGGACTTACGCATTTTTCATACTTTTTCAAAAAATTTCAAAAAATAATTTTTATTTACCTTTTAGTTCAAAGACGTGGTTTTTGATAAAGTTATATCGACTTTACCAAATCTCATGGATGTATTCAAAAATTGGCGACGAAAGAGCCAACGCTTGCTTGTTTGATTGTTTGTTTTTTTGCACTTCAGTTAATGTAAAAATGAGAGACAATTGGCAGTTCATTTTGATGGCTTTAGAACCCCTATTTTTAGCTTTAGCATCTGCATTTATAGCATACTAAATCAAATCGAAATATGAAGAATTATTCGTCAGACTGGTCCTCGTAGATGGTTTTGATCCACTCGTATGATTCTTTGGTCACATCCTTCCAGGTGCTGTCAACGGTATCTGCCGTGTTCAAATCAATGCAATGACCAGCCCAAGTGCCCCGGTGAAAGCCAACTTTGTTAACCAACGCGACCGAAGGGTCCGACGACCAGCCGATCCGCGAAAGCAGCATGTCTTCAAGATTAAATTTATCAAGCGTTGCGTGGAAAGCTTCAGCGCGGATATACTCGTCGGTCGTCAGATTCCGAATAACGGTATCTTTGTCCTGCTGACTAACGTTCCTGAATTCGGGCAACAGCGCCTTGATGAGGCGCTTTGAGGCGGTTTTGCCTGCGTGGTGATAGGTTCGAGTTGGGGTATACGCAAAAAGTCTCGATGGCCCTCCGAATGTTTTAACAAACTCAAAAAGAGTTCTATTGCCGAGCTCCTCGCACTCATAATCGGAGAGAAAACCCGGGGGAATATCATCTGCATAGTCGCCCACACAAATGATCCGATGACCACTCCAGTTTTCTGGCCGACTACGCAATTTAAAGTCTTTAAGCAAATGGCGGCGCCCAAAGTCCAAGAAACGGTGGCACGACAGTGCAAAGCACAGAATGGTATCTACCGATTTGGGGTTTTCCATATAGCTATACTCTGTCAGATTTGAGAAAATCATGTCAATGATCAAGTCAGGGAGCTCCTCGATGGCAGAGAGCTTCTTGTCCTTTAGCGCGACGGTCTGCGTCACAGGAAGAGGAGTTGAGCGGATAAAGTGGGTTTTATATGCCAGCATCTTGCAAAGCATATCGCAATAGCCCTGGAGCATGGTCTCGCCCAGTTTGAGCCCGTTGTCGTAAGACGTAATTTCACGTCTGTCGATGCATGCGAGGAACCAGTACTGACCCATCTTTTTGTAAAATTGCTTGTGTTGTGCGAGGAAAGTATAAGAATATGGTGTTTAATAGACCAAATGTAAATTTAAAGAGAACAATTGTTTAGTAAAATAAAATGCAAGCGTCGAAGTACCGCGCCGTTTTTGTTTCCTTTTTTCGACAGAAAGCGCAGCCAAGTGGCTTGCAAGTAAAAAATTCCAACAAACTTCCAAGCCGAAATGATCAATTCGCTAACCAATTGCGAGCCCAACAGACTACATTGTTATATTACCCAAGCCAATTTCCATGGCGTTTTTCATTTTGTAAGAAAAAATTATTTTCGGATAATATTTGTTCCTAATCTCGAGTATAAAAGCCGGCGCACATACCATTGCATTTGGTGCCGTGTGTGAATGAAGCAGGCGCTGGTTTTGTGTATTGATTTCAATTATTGATTAGAAACTTGGTATTGCATTTCAACATGTTTACCGAGCATTTGCAAACTTAATAGATGTCAATGAGTTTGAAAATATCCATGCATTACTGCTTCCGTTTATTTGTAATAAAACCTGGCCGACCAAGCAAAAGTGTATAAAGTCACGCAAAAGATGTGTTTATATGCGCCCTTATCAGATGTATATATCAACCGCTTGCTCAGTGACTACATACCAGATACAAGGCTCAAGCAATGACGTTAGCAGTGTTGAGTGCGTGCACATTGTCGCTCACAACATTGGCGTTATTATTGTTGGCAAAAACGGTGTTGTCGAAGGTGTTGGCAGCAAAAGAGTTGCGGTCAAATGCATTCACAGTGTTGGCGGCAACCGGGAATCCACCCCAGCCCCAACCACCGCCGATGCCTCCAACACCAACGCCAACACCGCCAGCGCCAGCGCCCCAGCCCAGCGCACCAAAACGCTTGGCCATGCGGCAGTTGTGGCCGTGGCCATTATTGTGGCAATGGGAATGGCCGTGCCTAACATAGTTTTGCTGATTCTGATGCTGCTCCTGCAATTGGGCCTCGGGCGCGGGCGCGGCAGAGGCAAATGCGGTTGATGCGGCAACAATAGCAAGCACAGTGGCGGTAAAAGTAGAGATATGGCTGAGCATTTTTGGCTATAGGAGCTGAAGAAATTCAAGTTGCTTGTATTGTGTACTGTGTACTGTATGTTGTTTTGTTGTGAAGAGCGTCTGTGTTAAACTTTGGTGTAATTGGAAAAGAACCATGTTTATTATATACTAAAAAATGTATGAGGAAATGCAGCGTGCAACAAATAATACACTGGTAGCAGCTGTGACAAAAAAATATAATGTACACCAAAGATCAAGGCCCGCACCAGATGCATTTGTTTTGAGCCATTGATAAACCGATTGATCAGCATTATGAAGGCACACCATTCATAGACAACGTTCATGATGTGCTGTGCTGGCGGACAAGTGGCACTCAAAGCATGCCGTACTGCTGGTGTTGATGTGATCATTCCACAAGGATCACCTTGCACAAAATTGGTTATAATATTGTTCAGAACATGGCAGCCAAAATAAATTCATGTTTGCATGCTCTGTGACCAAGAGTTTTTAGGAATTTAGTTTTACAGCTTTAACTATATTAGAAATTCAATACATGCTCAGTTACTAAGCGCAATCGAGTGCGTCTCAAATTTCTTTCGTAGCAAGTAACTACGAAAGTCGGAATTTTTGCAGCGCAGAAATGTAAACACTTAAAAATATATATTCACACATTTCTAGTTTATTTCCGTTGTGTATTTTGACTAGATTAAATGTTTTTGGTCACGCTTGGGTGGACCCGTGGCCTTACTTGCCATTTTGCCTGCTAGTTTCAATTGCTGAGCCACGGGAAACGCATAACCATATATCAGTTAGCGGTCATGGATTGCAATATTACTTTTCCTTTGCATTCAACCAAGAATACCCACCCGGCGCAAGTGCAAGTGCAAAGCTAAAT
>NW_026251612.1:0-15846 GCF_025024165.1 Kickxella alabastrina
ACAGCATTGCAAGCTGATTAGACTTGTAATAAGCTGTGTTGCCATGTAGTTAAGAAATTTAACAAAACCCCAAAAATACTTACAATGTTTCAAGATCCATGGACACATTATTTTTTTGGTATTTGTAAGGGCAGATGTGAGCAAAGGGGTAAGTGTGTAATAAGAAGACAAAGTGTAAAGAGGAGGGGCTGGTTGAATTACAAAAGAAGATATGACGCGGAAAGCCTTTGTGGATTTGTTCAAACATTTCCTGGCATATGTTGTATTTTAAAAGTGAAAATGCAAAAATGTGAACCGTAGATTTTGCAAATGAAAGGTTATAAAAAAACTGAAAGTAAATGGTATCCGCGGTTGCTGGCGGTATATCACGTATAGGGGACATGGTGTGGAAAGTGTAATTGATAAATATTGTTGTAAGAAATTGTGGTGGGGATGAGGAACTAAAAAATGTCTTGGGAAGTGAAGGCTCTATTTATATGAAATGTGACGTTCAAATGGATGGGCAAGGAAGAAAACTAAAACAGGCTTACCATTTGGAAAATATATGGAAAATGCAAAAGACAGTGTTCATTGTTGTTGTTTGCCAGCATGGAATATATTCTGCACTTTTTTTGCACCAATAGGCTTGTTTCTGGTGACAAAAAACACTCCAAACTGCAAAAAATAGAGGCAAAATATATTATATAGAGTTTGAAGAACGAATCCCTGTCAACATTGCATCGTTTGTGCCGTGAAATAAAGTGAAAATGACTTTTTCGTTTGCAAAAGAAATACAAACATGTGGTTGGCCAATTTTTGCAAGCCAAACAATGAAATAATATATCTCTTTGGCGAGGTTTGTCCCAAAAATTGGAATGTACATTTAGTCAACCCGGGTAAGAGGTTCAATTTGAAACATAAACAATTGATGTTTGAACAGACAATTAATAAACCTTCCAATGAACAAGCACATTGTTCCATGACAGAGAAAATAAGAAGTAAGCATGTGTAATAAATGTGCTGTTTGCTTGTTTAAGAAAAATAATACATTATTATTTACCAATTCTGGCTTTTATTGCAAGAAAACAAGAAACCAAACATTAGATGTCATGCATCTTTTGTTTGTAATCAGTTGTTTTCTGTCAGAGTTATATAGAATGTACTATTTTGAGCAAAGAAATACGACAGCACATGTAAAGCTGATCCGCAAGATAAGACATTTGCTGCTGCTTGTTTTTGAGTCTGGGCAATTGATTTGATTGTTGTGATTTTCAGAGACCAGCCCAAAAATAGTTATAATGTGATTGTTACGCGGTTACTTGGATTCTACAATTACAAAATAGAAAATATTTTAAATGCATTGTACAATTGAAGGTTCTGTTTGGTTCCAAAATATACGCTTATAATCGTAATAGTTTTGCTTATTATCTATTGATCCAAAATATTTTCAAAATTGATTACCAAATCATGTTTTATTGCATAGAATGTAGAGACAGGCCGTTTTCCACTTGCCAAATTAACAACTCTATTTTTTATTGTCTAAATACTCAAGTATAGAGCGCCAATTCGCATACACAGATTTTTCAACATTTAAAGATTATACCAAACATTATTTAATCGCAACCAAATACCAAATATTCCAATAATAGACAATTAGGTCGAACAGTTAAAGTCTGGGGAACAGTAATTAAATGGTTGCTCGGCCTTTTATGTAATTAAAAATATGACCGATAGATTAAAACATTTTGTTTTGTTGCGCTGATTTCTCATTTTAATCGGCTATTTGATTGCATGAGATCTTCACTCCAAACTTGCTTATACGGACCATTTTATTTTTATTTTTGTTAATTCACTCATTAAAATGAGATTTATGGATTGTTTGCGAATGGTTTTCTATTTTTCTATCCAAATTCGGCTATTTTTATTTTGTCAATTAACTTCTTTGCAATAATTTTTCTGTTTAGCTGCAAGAGGTTTCTTCAATTTAGGCTTGCTTTCGTGTGTACACAATTGCTTTTTCTCTTTTTTTTTACTATTGAACCATATCCTTTATTTTGCTGCTATTTCTTTTTATTTACAATGCAGCCCAAGTCTGTTCTTGTTCAAGCTCTTCTTGTCGGGTCAACAGTTTTTTCTTTTGCCAACGCTGCTACTATTGACTGGGATAGTCAATGTGTGCAAGATAGTGTTAGAGGCGCTTGGACTACTATCCGTAATAATATGTTTACTCACATTGATGATATCAGAACCTATGCTGGCAATGATGCAATGACGAAAGTAGTCAATTTGATTAGCGGAC
Source organism: Kickxella alabastrina (assembly GCF_025024165.1). Taxonomy (NCBI): domain Eukaryota; kingdom Fungi; phylum Kickxellomycota; class Kickxellomycetes; order Kickxellales; family Kickxellaceae; genus Kickxella; species Kickxella alabastrina. The sequence continues at coordinate 2,279 of NW_026251612.1, forward strand.
CATATTTACCTACTTTGCCCAACCTTCCTATTTTTAACCAAGTCATTGCAATTACTGGAACTGATTATATGAATTTTATTATTTCCAATGTTATTACTTTTCATGCTGAATCTATTAATTGCAATCCTTATTTCCCAGAAGTTGATTCAACAGAGCCTAACATAGAGACCGAGAGCTCTACTGAAAGCAAAGAGACTCCAAGCATGTACTCCGCTATCAGCTCTGACCCTGTGTATAAGTGCTCGGAGGTCACTATTACATACACCAAACCTCGCGTCCACACTACTTTTTATTAGGCAAATCACAAAATTTTTAGATGTTTTTATTTTTTAATGAATAACCAATACACAGCTATTTGTTGTTTTTTACATTTTAATAATAATCTATTTCAAAATATATGAATTGAAATTGTCTTGAAAAATTTAAATATAACTTTGTGTTGGCAAAAAATGTGGGGTTTAAACTGGATAATGCCAACAAGCAAACAAAAAATAGAAATTTTAACATGTAACATGTTTTTGTGCTCTATAAAAACGTGGGTCTAAATTAATATATTCAGGTCTTAAAAATTACTTTTGGAACTAAAAAAGGGGGCAGCGCTGTAAACAGCATGGTGTCCCTTGATGTCAGCTAGAAATAACAGAAATGTGTATAGCGGCCATGAGGACGATCTTGATTCTTGAGAAGAGAAGATAGTGGCTTGGAATGTGTATTGGGCACTACACATAAAAATCCAAACATAAAAAGGTGTGTATACCTCTGAATGTGTTTGGAGAGTGTAGCTCTCGTAGTTTGCCTAATGTTTTTTAATAAAATTACAACAAAGGTGCAGGGCGTAGGAGCATTCGGCATACATCCCCATCCATGACTATTAATTCATCTCAAAACATACAAGTATTTTTGCGAATACAGGCCAAATAAGAACACTGCCACTTAATTGAAAACAATCGCGTTTAGGATGGCCAAAATAACTTTTCCTCAATAGCAACATAGTCTACATTTAATAAAATATTTCAAAGCCACCAAATTTGAAGAATTAAAACATCATTAATCTAGCTCGGTTTACGCATCATTGTATGGTGTGGGAAAGGGTGGGTATGCTGTCGGATATGGTGGATACATACGATATGTACGATATTGTGACGGCAATTCGTTAAAAATCAACGCTGAGCTATGATCAGCAAAGTCTTTGGGAGAAGTTGAAATAACAAAGTCACTTTTCAGCTTGTTCCGCCACCGCTTGGCCGCAAAATACTCCACGAGAAAGCCGATCAGACAAATGCAGACGAAGAAGCACATAGCATAGGCCACCAGATGGCTCAGCACTTTATTCAGAAAGCCGGCCAGACAAGTGCAGGTGATGAAGCACAGAGCATAGGTCACCGGATGCCTCCACACTTTAGCCATCGTCCTGTGTGACCTAACGACAATCCGATCATTCTCCAAAGGAAACTCTATAGTAATATTGTTTGGGTACCCGGTACTCTTAATGAGGGCCCTCAATTCTCTTTTGACCAAATCGTAGTCCCAAATGACTTTTTTGTCCACCCTGAGTTCCTTTAGGAAATTTTCCGCCACGGTGTAGTCGTAAAGCAACTCGTGGATATCGTATTTCTCGATATACCTATTCTTCTTCCTTGCCCCATGCAACGTGCCCTTTTCCTCAATGTACGCCGACATATCGAGGGAGCAATTGAAATCCACAATATTCTCCCACACCTTATTCACCACTTTACGAGACTGTCCGTCTTGTGAGGTTTCAATTCTCTCGACGTCTTTAAAACGCGCGTACGAGCCCTGGATCTTGACAACAAGGTGGGGCCGGTCGTTGCACTCATTTATGAAACGCAGCAGAGCCACAGGATCAGTGTTAATCCAGGGGTCTGACGAGTAGCTCCCATCGCATCTCTTTTCGTATTCCAAGGAGGACAGAAATTCACGCCGAGACAGACTATTGACATAAAATGAATTGTCCGCCTGAGGGCTGGCGGCTGGATAAGGGTCTCGGGGTTCAACAAGTGGTTTGGCCTCAATTACCGACGGGACTTGCCAGCCGCCAGTGCCAGAGGGGGTGCGTCGGTGAGAGGAGGAGGACGTCGATTGGTTGTCGCCAAATTTGGCCTGAATGCCCATATTCACAATATCGTAGGATGGCGGAGGAAACTGTGGCGCCGACGGTTCAACCATCCCCGGTGACAAAGGTGGCTGATGTTGCTGCTGAGTCGTATTTTTTTCGGCAGCATGCATGCTTTCAGTTTTAACAGCGTCGTGAGTTGTAAAATGTAAAAAAAAACTGTACTGTACTTGTGTGTGTGGGTGCAATGAAATAAGTTACAATACAAGCAAAACAACTATTCAAAAAAGAAATAAGCTAAAATTAACGGACATGTTTCTGTTGCACATTTTTATATACAGATTTCACATCACAAATTGATGGATGTTGATGACACGAATAAAAAATTATTGGCATCACCAATCACTGGCCTACACGCAGGCTCTATGTCTGACACACAATGCCTTTACGAAAAGGGTTCAAGCCCTCCTGTCTGACAAACAACAGCATCCCGTGAAAAGGGAGCAACCGATGACCAAATAAATTGATGACGGGGCGGCCAAATAGCCTCAGACAATAATTAGTCAGAATGAACCAAGTTCTTCTCTTGCCACACACATGTTGAAGACTGAAAAGGCTATTTTTAACATGTCAATAAATCTTGTATTATACTAAATTCCCAAAATTCCTTCCGGGAAGCCTTCCTATTGAATCTTCCCTAATTGCCCTTTTATAAGCAATGTAAAACTCCTCAAATGATACTGTATAAATCTGTATAAATGCCTATTCGGCATTAATGGAGTAGCTCATGGGCTCTCGGCTTAGACGAGCTTATATGATGCTCTGTCGGCATCACAAAGATGGTAGCATGCTTGCAGGCTTCATCACAATAGCAAATGTTTTTTTACCACATGCTCAGAAGACTACTGCCCTGAAACAGTCAAAACATTCCTTAACCACGATTCCGGGTTTACTCTTGTATGTCTCGTCATCGCTAATCAGTTTTACCTCACATGGTCACCTACTGTGATTCGCTATAAATGAAAATTCCAAAATACATTTTCAATAGCGAAAGCCCAGATTTTTAAGCGGGGGATTTTCAAAAACTGTTTTTTCGACGCAAAAAGGTATCGTCAGAGTTGGCTGAAGTCGAGTCTACAGTGACGCTTAAGCCAAAGCCCAAGCCCAAGCGTGTGCGCAAGAATCCATCTTCCTCTGCTTTTTCTCTTTGCAAGAAGCAGCGAATTGATTAATATCGTCAACCATAGTGGTCTATTGCCACTAGTTTCTAAACACTTTATCTAGGGGAAGGATGTCGGTTTATAGTATATTTGTAGCCTCATTCTTTTCTTATAGTGTAATCGAGATTTTGAGAAATTGCTGCGAACTGACCTTATTTAATTTTTGTGTGGTGCAGTGCGGTACTGAGGCTGAACTCATTTCCGTTCTAAACCTTTTCGCCTTTTAATTCCACTTTATTCCTGGCACATTTCAATTTTCATTCTCGTAATTCACACAAAAATGCTTGGCTTTGGGTTTAAGCCTTTACTCGGGCTATGTCTGGGTACAGTCTCAGCCTTTTACATTCCCACCATGGGCCCCCAGTCCTTCCAGCCGGGTGACCGCGTGCCATTGAACGTAAACCGCGTATTCTCCGAGCACGTCCCGCTGCCCTTCGCCTACTACGACCTCTCATTTGTCTGCCGGCCGCAGGAGGTAATGCGGCCATGGCTGAACATCGGCGAAGTGCTCCGCGGTGACAGAATCGCATCCTCAGACTACGAGCTGACAATGGGAAAGAACAGCACCTGCAAGGTGCTTTGCACAAAGGACATGACGGCAAAGTCCAACACGGAGGCTGTGGAGTTTGTGCAGCAGGATTACTTGGTCGAATGGATTGTGGACAAGCTGCCCGGGGCGACGGCGTTTGCCAAGTACGACAAGGTCGGAGGCATGGGGCAGATGGAATACAGGCCCGGATTCAGCATCGGGAAGTATGAGGCCGGCAGGGCGTATTTGAACAACCACGTCACTATGCGCATTCTCTATGAGGAGCGCGGTGCGGAGGGGCGGAGGGTGACTGGGTTTGAGGTGTACCCCAAGTCGATCAAAAACGAGTCCGGCAGGTGCCCCGACCTAGGCGACGTCAATGCAGAGCGGCTCTTGATCGGCGAGTCTTCACGAATCACGTACTCGTACTCGGTGCAATGGGTTGAAAGCACTGTGCCGTGGAACCACCGCTGGGACAGCTACCTCTCGGCGATCAACGCACAGGTGCACTGGTATGCGATTTTCAACTCAGCGGTCATCATCCTGCTTTTGAGCAGCGTTGTGGGCGTGATTCTGCGCCGCATGCTCAACCGCGACCTGTCGGCGCTCAGCGAGGAGGAATTCAGGGACGACATTGAGGAGACGTCGGGCTGGAAGCTGCTCCACGGGGATGTCTTCCGCGCGCCGCAATACGGCGGCCTTCTAGCCCCTCTGCTGGGCACGACGGTTCAAGTGATGTACACCTTTATAGCCACCGTTGCCCTGGGCACGCTGGGCGTCCTGAGCCCATCCTACCGCGGTGGGCTGCTGACCACCGGCATAGTGATGTTTTTGCTCATGGGCGGGTTTTCGGGATACTACAGCGGCCATCTGTACCGGACATGGGGCGGTACCAACTGGTTCAAGAACGCCGTTCTGACTGCTGCACTGGTACCCGGCTTCCTTACAGTCTCCGAGATCGTGCTAAATATGTTTTTATGGTACAGTTCGTCCTCGGCCGCCATGCCCTTCAGCACCATTATGCTGCTGCTCGTCCTATGGCTTCTTGTCGAGCTGCCGCTGACGCTTCTGGGTGGCTGGCTGGGCTTCCGTCGCCCGCCGTACTCCGAGCCCGCGCGCACAAACGCCATTCCGCGGCCCATTCCGCCGCAGCCCGCGTACCTCAAGCCCTTCCTGTCAATCATCCTCGCCGGCGCCCTGCCCTTCTCAGTAATCTTTATCGAGCTGTTCTTTGTGCTCAAATCCATCTGGCAGGAATCTTTCTACTACGAGTACGGATTCACAGTCATTGTCGGCCTGCTTCTGTCGCTGACGGTCTGCGAGACCACTATTATTATGGTATGGATGTCGCTTAACTCTGGCCATCACCGGTGGTGGTGGAAGGCGTTTGCATATGGCGCCAGCTCGTCAGTTTATATTTTTGCGTACTCCATTTTCTTTTACTTTACGCGGCTGAGGGCCGGCATGCCCGGCGTCGCCGGGTTTGTGCCGACGCTGACTTTTTTTGTGCACTCGCTGCTGATCTCGGCCGCATACGCGCTGTGCACCGGGTCGATGGGATTCTTTGCGGCGTACTTTTTCGTGCGGCGCATTTATCCCATGGTCAAGGGCTCTTAGTAATGTTTTTAATAATAAAAATTATTTTTATTTTCTAATACATTATTTTATTTTTGGTTCTTGGCTTGCTTGTACTTTTCGTTCTTGGCCCGCATGTAGGAGATTGATTTCATCATGCCCGATGTCAGAATGCCCTTGGCCGACTGCGTGAAGGCCGGTCTAGCAACGATCCTCTCGATAGCCTGCGCCGAAATATCTCGAATACCTTCCATGCCCACGAGCCTCTCCGAGTTGGCCGCCTCTGCGCCCAGTCCCGGGGGCAGCCTATTGCCGGCCTTCCGACCCAGCCTGACAAGCTGGTCGTAAAAGTTGTTAGGCATCTTGCGCAACATTGCTGCCCGTGCAACAGGGCCCATGTCCTGCTGCAAAACGTCATCCCCGATGTATTCAAGGTTGGGCAGTCCCTCGATAATGCTCTTGTACCGCGACTTGAACAGTGGCATCTGCACGTCAACGATGTTGCGCACCTTTTGCGGATTCTCCCCGCCGACCCTCATCCGGAAATCACCCCTGAAGGACAACGAAGTGATGGTCTGGAACAAGTCCGTAGACGAAAAGTTCTTGGGCAGCATCAGCAGGGCTGCTCTGACAGCGTGGGTCAGATTGACCTGCTTGGAGATCCGCATCAGGGGGTCGCGACGCAGGGTCAGTGTGGGCTTGTGCATGCGGCCGGCCAAATACAACGAGTCCCAGTTGAGCAAATCGCTGCTCAGCGTGTCCATCGACACAACGCCGTACTTGACCATGACCCCGTTGATCTCTATAAACGGGTTGTAGTAGACCCCGGCACCAATGCGCTCTTGCACAAAGGTGACCGCATGCGATCCTAGGCTTCCCATGAACGAGTAATGTGATCGATTCTGCGTCAAGTTCAACGCGTGCCAGTGGTCCGGATGAGACACTGCAAAAATAAGATCAACCATGGGCTTGCTACTCCCATAGCCCGACTGTTTGTACACGCCGCTGCCGTAGGCAAAGGCATAGCGGATGGGCGCGTTAAATTGCTTGAGCACGTTCTGTAATTCACCCTTGATCTCGTCTTGCGCCGAGCGCATGTCCTCCAGCTTCAGCTCCTCCTCGGGGCTTAACGGCGGTATGCCCCGCAGAGTCGTGCCAGAGGACGCGGATCTGGTGTCGAGCAGGGATGCGGTGCTGGAACTCGCGGTTTTGGCGGTCTCTGGTGAAGAAACCCCTGTTTGTACATTGGTGCTGCCCTCCATACTCGCCGTTTGGCGCATACGTATCATTGACGCTACTGATCCATCGTTGCTGGACTTTTTGCTGATGTCCTCTTCAGTTGCCAGTTTGCTTTCGCACCGAACCTGAAATACCGCCACCGCTCTCTAAATTAATAAAAAAAATTGACGAATGTGAATTTAACGCTGAATTTATATTTGAATTTTTGCCATTTCTGCATACCTCGGTACTTGTACGAAAACTACCTTTGCTGCCCCAAACCTGCCGTTAGTCCACAGGTTTAGTGTTTTGTTTCTGCTCCCGACAATAAACGCGTTCATGCTTAAATAGGTGTATAGAGGTCAAGGACAAAAAAACCCCACACAATTTCAGAATTTTGAATTTTGAAAAAGATAACCCGAAAGCGGTAAAAATGTTTAAGTGACGTCGCAGTTTGTCAAGAAAGCAGAAGAAAAGAAGGGGAACGCAAGAAAAAAATGCGCACAAGTGCTTTTTGATCTTAAATCTCATCATGCGGGGTTCGATTTTCACGCCAGATTAAGAGAAAATCGATTAATTGAGCGAGAAATCAAACAAATAAAAATACATAAATAATGAAAAAGACCGTGTCTACCCCGCGCCACCTTGCCCATCATGAGCTTTATTGTAGCCCTGGACACATGCTCCTACTTGGTTCATAGCCCTGCTCCAGCATTTCAATTTATTCAATAATTCGCTTAGATTGCCAAGTTGACTGAAGCAGCTGCACTCATATTGTTACGCAGCAGGATTGGCCACCATGGTGTCAATGATCCTTATTGAATGCTCATTGAAATCATGGTGGTCAATGGCTTCGGAAATTTGAGTAAATATTTCCATATCGTGCACAGTTTGTGCTACTCAACTTGTTCCAAACCCGTATTTAAATCACGAGTCAATTGTAATAATATCAGTATCTGAATACGAAGCATTGCGAGCGAATGTTTTTATTTGGAATGCAGGGGTTGGCATATGAGCTGTTTCATAAAAACATAATGAGCAGATTTTCATTTTTCATTTTGGATTGGTCTCATTTCACTGAGTCATAGCCAGCGAAGACAGGTTAAATTGAACAAGTTTTTGATTCTGCCTGGCAAAAAAATACAATGAGGTGTGGCATCACTATAATTAAAAAATTGGCAAGGTCCCAACAATAGGCGCAGGGAAGTATTTATTGGTGAGAAGGCTCTTTTGGTAAACCCACACAACCAAACGCCTTTTTCTTAAAATGCCTGGCACACATAGCGCCTCTTTCGATTATGTGTTTTTGTGCTTGAGAAAAGTAAAAAAAATACAATTTGTCAAAAAGGCGTGTAATCACCAACATATCAAATAATTTGCACACCTGCATATGGTTGTTGAAAAAAAGCAGTTTTGTCAATTGGCAATAAAGATGTTCTGCCGAACCTTCTAATATTCCTAATTCAACTGCTGCAGCATTGTTTATTTTTTTACAGAATATTCTGGTTAGAAATATGTTTACGAATGGCATAATAATAAACGGCGTTATAAATTGCTGGGGCCAAACTAACTTTAAATGGCGCACAATATGCTCATCACTTTGACAGTTCAAGTATGCATGTCTAATACGAAATACTCGACATAATGGAAACATTAAATGATAATTAAATGATGGTTGCACAACAACAATTTTGTAAGCCACTCTATGCGGGTCTTCCTTATTGGCCCTCTACCATAAATAAATTTGTACGCACTGCTGCTTTGTAAGAGAAGTTGACGGGCATTGCAAAGTGAAAATATAGAAAAGTGTATTGTTATTTTTGGACGGCAACCCTAACCTAGATCGGCAATGCAAAACAAAAAAGGAATGTTGCTTCCAATAAATTGTAGATGGCTTGCGCATATAAATAAACGAGTTATTCACATCAAGCAGGAACGCAGTCTCACACCTCGTGCTACAGCGAAAGGGGTGTGCAATAACCAATGTATGTAGCCACTTGCTACTTCACAGGTATTTCACATGCTCAAGCAGCTGGTATGAACAACATTTTAACGATTCGGTCAATCTGCGCGACAAGGGGTATAATGCATTAGTTTGTGTCACCTTGTTCTTCCTTTTGTTTGCGTAAATGGCCCTAATCCAAATAGATGGCGTTCGCGGTGGTGTGATTCGAGCTGTAGACACACTTGCAATTGAGATAATTTAGCTTTGCAGTATTCTATTCAGGCTTATGTTGCAAAATAACAGACAGCTGTCCGCATGGCAACATTGCTAAAATTAGACTTAATTAAACTGAGAGGGAATGCTTGCAGGTATTTTGAATACTTTTACACATCACATTTGTCGCTTAGACAATGTCATGCAATGCAATGCCTTGCTACCAGCCTGGCCTTTAAGCGGAAAGACCGTACTTGCAGGTGCCTCAAGAAAAGCCGATACCATTCCCTAACAAAAAAGAATTTCACTCCATAAAATTCGATGAACAATGCCTGCATATGCACGTTCATGCAGCTCATGATCCGCGGTTGCAATATAGTGCCGCTATATGTTGTGAGACGCATGTTCCATGTCGCATATTACGAATGCAAGTGGTTTAGAGGGCCGGTTGCAGATACTATAAAGTACCGCACATGCGCTCAAGTAGCCCTCGCCCACTTTTTCCTTCACAAAATTTTCTTTGCGCTAGTTCTGCACTCTAATAGCATATGCTCCTACTCTGCTGCTATCCTACTCTGCTGCTTTCCAGCCTCGCTGCTCTTTTACCTTGCTATTTTCCAACCTTGGTGCTCTCCAGCCTTGCTGCTCTCCAACTTTGCAGATCTATCAAAACATCTTAGTTTTCATACTTGTATCATCCTTGTTTGCTACTGTTATATTATCCTATTCTCCTATTTTCCTACTTTTATACTTTTATATTTCATAACTTTTTCGTTCCATCGTTTGGTCAACTCAATTCCTGCCATTTTTATTTATCCTGACTTTAAAATGACTTTTCGTCTTTTGTTCGTCGCGCTGCTTGCGCTTGCATACCCGGACAAAAGCGCCGTGCTGCCCAGGAGGCTCATATTATTGCCCTAAATATGCAGCTAGAGGAAGCCCAACAGTCCGCAAAACTTTTCCAACATGGCCGCAACATGGCTGCCAACTTTGAACGCTCGATGACAGAGCCAAGAAGTGCCACAAGATGGAACTTGCCGATGCTGTGGAAAATCTCACCCAGAAATCCCGCAAGGCCTTGCATGAGGCCGAAGCAACCACGCAAGAGGCCTGCAGGTCGCCGAGGATCAGATTCGGAGTGGTCGATCAAGCAGCCAAGGACAAACTCGAACTCCAGGCTGAGATAATCCAAATTCGCGACAACATCAAGAACGTCAAGGACAAGATGGCGGTAGCAGTGAATGCTGACCCGAAAGTCCCTGCGCTAGCGTTGAATGGATCCGCAAATACTTTAGTCCAATCCGAGACTGTCAAGGACACTGAAGATACCCCTTCCGCGCTCCTCAAGCACACCTACCAAAATCCTGCCAGAGATACTACCAGCCAATGGATACATCAAGCGCTGATGCAGCTCTTGCCAACCAGAAATGCCGCCGTAACCGCAAGATCATCCAGTTCAACCTTTATCTGGCCCGGGCAATGTTCCTGTCCAAGCATATGTTTGAGCTTGAGGATGCTACTGTGGATGGGCTGCGAGTTGCCGAGTTGTATCTTTTGCTTGACAATAACAACGGCGTGGATGTGCTTGACAGGTACTTTTTTTAACAACCTGAAGTGTTTCAACGCGGATAAGAATAATAACAATATGGAGGCGGGGTGCTTGGATCCCGACTTCCGCCAAATCCCCAGCATTGCGAGCAGAATCTGAGCAATAAAAACGACTGGACCACTTGGATGACTACTCTTTGATTGTCTGCGCTTTGCCGGCGAAGCGCATTTTGTATTTTCCACCCACTTTTTATTTTAATTTTCTGTATAATATTCAATTTCAACTTCATATTTTAATTTCTCAATGCCATCGAAGATTACCATTTCAGTATTTAGTTAAGCTGCTGCAGATTCATGTTTATAAAGGACGGGGCATAAAGGCGACACAAAAAGAAGAGGCTGCGCCACTGCGATGGAACCGCTGGGAGATTATGCATGCCCAAACCACATCGACAGAAACCGACCCGCGGCCGCCGCCGAGATGGGAACAGATCCAAAAAAGTATGCTAGAACCAAAACACATAACTCCTCTGGATGATGGCCCAAGGGGTGGTTACTCACGGCCTCCCAACTGTCTCATTGTGCCTATGGGCCGGAAAAGAAGTGCAAAGCCTGTACCACTGAGTCTGATACGCTCGTGCACTACTTCTGGGAGTGCGAGCGCGTCCAGCGATTCTGGCTTCTCGTATTGCACTTATTGCAATACAACCATAGCAATCAGACAGGATCGGTACTCCGTGTCAATAAGATAATGGTTTGGTCAACGGTTTCGGAAAGTCGAGGAAATTATTTCCAAACGCAGACGCACTCCACGGTCTGGCTGTCTTGGGGAGATATACCGCAGGCCGAGGTTTCAGTGGACGAACACTAAACTCACAGCAGACGCCATGTTTAGTTGCTGGAAATCTTTAGTAATGAGCCGCATCGTACAAGACTTTCACTAATCGATCCCACATCTCAAGGCAGTCCGTACATTCAAGGACCGCTGGACAACGGGTGCTGTACCAGTGGTTCTAGTTTGACCCATGCGAAAAAATAGCTCACCGGAACGCTTACGTTTCGCAAAGCTCTAGTCCAGGACAGCCGTCCCCAATTACCACGCACAACACACTCCTCCACATTCGGACATCAGCACCAATGCCCCTTCAATGGCTATATCACCAGCCCCGCCACCCAACACAAGGGAATTATTGTGGACAACTCGTTATCTAGTTTTTGTTTTATTGGCTTTTTATAATAGGGTTCGCACTAAGTTGCTGTGTCAAAAAATATGTCATTATTTCAACAAAAACAACATTGTTAGTAAAAAACTATTAATTTATGTCGTTTTATTTGTTCTATATGGCCCGAATGTATTAAATGTTCATAAACCACATCAATCATTGTAGCCCTTTCGTGCGCTATGCCTGTTCAAAAATTATTTTTGTTTTCCATGTGAGTTTTGTGAAGGCCATCCATGACCAAAACACATTCTGAAAGTGTCCCAAACTCTTTTGAAATGTAAAGCCATGATGTCAAGTTTGGCAAAGGCGGTGTTCATATTGTAACGCGGCGTGTCATAGCATGTCTTAACGGCACACGTGTGGCCACTTGATCTTTAGCATGTTGTATAACACCAATCGACTTTTTTGTAGATGGTGGAGCATGCGTGTGTGTATACGCTTCAGCAGTTGCCAGCAAGATCAATGTTCCATCGTCTCAATTTCGTGCAATCAAGCATCGACACTTTCAAACACACATATTCGCACTTGCTTTGTTGTTTATCCTTGCATTCGAAATCAAAACACGAAAAACAACAACTACTACTCAAACAAGCAATCAAAGGTTTACTTGTAGGTCTTGCCGTCGTAGCACTCGCGGGGCAGGGAAGGACCCTCCCAGGCGAAGCAATCCTCAATCTCGGCGCGGGTCTTGGGGTCGGTGTGGTCGGCAGCGGTCCAGTTGTAGGACTCGTAGTCGGCAGCGTCAGTGACCTCCTCGGGGACCTCCAGACCGCGGACAATGAAGTAGCCCCAGATCATGTTGTCGTCATCCTTGCCCAGAGTGAGCAGGTTACCGAAGGCATACTTGCGAGCGCGCTCGAGACGGTTGAAGAAGCCGCTGATGAGGTTGTTGGTCATGAACAGCTTGGTCAGCTCGTCGTTGTACTTGTACTCGACCTTCCAGAAAGAGTAACCCTCAGCATCAAAGTGCTCCCAGAGCCAGTTCATGGCGGTGGGCTTGGTTTCGTTGTTCGAGTAGAAGCGCTTCCAGTCGTCGAGGACCATGTTGGGCTTGGGCAGCAGGTCAAGCTTGCTCTTGGGCTTGGGGGCGGCAACCTCGACCTCCTCCTCGTCGTCCTCGGCGGGCTTCTCAGCCTTCTTGGGCTTCTCGGCAGCAGGCTTCTTCTCGGCGGCGGGCTTCTTCTCGGCCTTCTCCTTCTTGGCGGGAGCGGCGAGTTCAATGCGCTTCTCGCACAGAACAACATCGCCAACAACGGCCTTGAAGGCGGGCTGGGCGACAATGGTCTTGAAGTAGCGGGTAAGGTTGCGGTACTTCTTGCGGTCCTCGCTAGTCAGGTACAGCTTGTAAGCCATGATCAGATCACAGGCGACAATGACATCGGCAATGGTCAGGCGCTCACCAACAAGGAAAGTGCGGTTAATGAGCAGGGAGTTCAAGACATCAATGAAGCGGAAGAACTGCTCCTCGGCCTGCTGGTGAGCCGGCTTGAAGAACTTTGTAAAACCGAGCAAAGGTGCCATGGTGCCCAGAGCAGCGGGCATAAAATCGGCCTCGGCAAAAAGGATGTACTGGAGAATCTCGGCAGTCTCCTCGGCGGTCTGGCCGAGCAGAGTAGAGTCGCTGCCAGTCTTTGAGGCAATGTAGTAGGCAATAACGTTCGAGTCAGTCACAGTGAAGCCATCAGCGCCCTCAAAAACGGGGACCTTGCCGGCGGGGTACTTGGCCAAGTACTCGGGAGTCTTGTTGTCGACGCCCATCTGGAAATCGGGGTGGTGTTGATTTCAACACCGAGGTACTGGGCAACAATGCGAGCCTTGTAGTTGCGGAAGTTAGGCATAGGGCCGTTAAGAGTACCGAGAGGAGCCATTTTGAGAGTAATTTATTTGCTTTATTTATTATAAATTGAATTAAATTGGTAAGATGAAGGGAAAAAAGAAGAATTGTGCCTAAGTGGCTTGGATGATAACGTTAAAAATGGTAGCCTATTTAGCCGAATAAAATCTGCACTGATTAAATACATTT
>NW_026251613.1:0-15842 GCF_025024165.1 Kickxella alabastrina
AGCATATATAATAATATAAAAATGTATTTGGAAATGCAAGAATTAATAAACAAGTTTGAACAAACAAACAACAAAAAACAGCCAAGATATTTTGAATGGTTTGCTAAGATATCTGGCCAACACGATACAAAAAATATGCATATCCAAATATTTCCACTTTTTCTTTTACCTCCACATGTTATTAGCAAAGCAGTATACCTTTTTTTAAAAAATAAAGCGTCAATCTACACATTTTTTTGGCATAGCAGTATATTTACTCTACTTTGTGCACAATCTGTTCACTTATCCCCGCACATTTTGCTAATCACATTCTTTGTTCAAACTTTGCGATATATAATTAAAAACACAAACAGTCCGATAATGCAAGCCCAAGCCACGCTTGAGTATAATTCTGGTATCCCTGTCTGCTAGCAAAATGCAGTTTTTTTATAACCACCACCATTAGTAAAATATTAATATCGAGATGAATAAGGATTAGAAACATTTTGCTGTTGGTTAGTTGTAATATTCAGGCATATTATTTACAACGTTGGTAGACAGGCCACATGATATTTTTTAATTAATATTTTATAACCAATGGAAAAACATATTACCAAAAAAGACATCATATATCTCATTTTGCTTTGCTTGACGTGTACTTACATTGTAATGTTATATAAGAGGGGGTGTAAAGAGCACTAGTTGTCTAGTGTTATAAAAGTAAGGGTGTATTTATAAAGGGTTTTATTACTAATGTTTCCAAAGTACTACTAGTGCCGGCCTCACCTTATATATGTACCTCGTCGCCCTTGTTGTGCACATTGCCGATTGTGCACTCCGTTGGCGAGAACTGGATCTTCTGCGAGCAGACTGATATCTTGACAAGTCAATGTTGTAGTTTTCGTGTGTGTGCACTTACGCGTGTGCATTGCAAAATGGGGAGCACATCTGGGCATCATTGTAATGCCTCCCAAATTTACACCTGCATAATCCAATTAGTGTCCTGTCAATCGGCACGCAGGTGGAAACCTGTTTCGCGATTCTCAACCTCAACACCCACTTTCATATCCTCGGGCTGCGCAATAGTAACAAATGTTTTTTACTTATTATTTAATAAAAAGGCAACATTTAAAAGCCCAACTAATAAACAGCCACGTTGCCAGTGCAACAAATGGCCAGCAAATGGTCAGCAAATGGTTGTGGTGCCCAACACACATTTCAAGCCACTATCTTCCCTTTTCAAGAATCAAGATCGCCATCATGGCCACTATACACATTTCTGTTATTGCTGGCTGACATCAAGGAACACCATGATGTTTACAGCGCTGCCCACACAGCGCTGCCCCCTTTTTCAGTTAAGTAATTTTTAAGACTTGAATATATCGATTTAGACCCACATTTTTATAGAGCACGACAATGGTCAGCAAATGGCAACTCAATCTTCAATAATAAGTTTAATAATGCCTGCCACAATTCCTATGATTACATTTAGTACATGAATGCCTGTAATAACGCCGAGCAGTATAACACCGGCTTTCAGATAGTTGTCTCTGGTCTCCTGGGTCATTTCGCGCTTGTACATGTGCGCCGAAGCATCACTGGATTCTGTTGGCAGAGCAGTAGCAAAGCTAAACAGAAAGCACATAAAAAGAATAAACTTCTGAATGAGGTGGTTCATAGTGTTGGGTTTAACAGTGTTGGTAAATAAAATATAGCGCAAAATATGTATATTAATAAAATAATAATTATGTTGTATGTGAAACAGAAAAAAGAGAGTATTTTGTATAGCGCACTCATGGAATCTCTGCACAGTAATTCAGTATTAGAGGCTAATGAAAGCCAGCTTGGCATACCCTTTTGTTTTATAATGCTTGAAATTATTTCTATTGAATCATTTAAAGACCGCAATTATAAAGAGCTAGCGCTTTTTATTATAAAGCGCTTTCCACAATGCTTTCTACTTTGTGCTGTGCTGCGCAAAAAACAAGTGCACTGGTGGCACGCATAAATAATTAGCAAACACAAATATAAAACCAATTAGTTCCATGTGTGCATTGCCTAAGGTGGTAATTGTCATGATTCTCACCATATAAGCTCAGCTGAGTCGAGAGTTTGCGAGCCAAGTCAATACCAAGCAGGCATTAATGCAGCAGCGGCCAAGGGTTTATAGTTGCCTATAAAATGGTAGCAGGGAAGGCTCAATAGGAGGTTTTCTCAGCTTTTGTTTTAACAATGATTTATTGTGACCATTTTCTGCACTAAATTTATATATCATTTTTTGTTTTAAAAAATAAATAAATCAAATTGCTACATGCACCTATGTGCTATGACAGTGACTATAATCCCAATTCGGATGGGGCAAAGTGAGACAAAGCACCATATTTATCGCTTAAAACATACACCTGCGCATACAGTGCTGGTAGTTCCAGCTGTCACGGCAACGCCGGTTGCAATTCCGCCATCTCCAGTTCCAGTACTGACCCTGATGACCCTGATGACCCTGCTGGGTCTGCTGGTCCTGTTGACCCGGCTGACCCGGCTGATTCGGCTGGTCCTGCGGTTCAGGGAATGCATTGGCCATTGCTTCGGGGGCGGCCTCGGCTTCAGCAAGGGCATCGGCATAGGCATCGGCGCGCACGACAGTGGTGGCAAAAACAGCGACCAGGGCAAGAGTGCTGAATGAGAAGAGCTGCATGTTGAAAATGATGGTTGCTGGTAAATAAAGTAAAGGTGTTTGCGGTTTTGAGTAAAAAAAGAACAAGAGTGCCTAAAGAACTGCCAACTGGAATACTCGAGAAACCATGTCTTATTTATACATGTCATTTTTAGCAATAGTGGAAGCAGCATCCTGTATATGACATTGCTGGAAATGATTCATCCTTTTGTGAACATGCTTTTAAAGCGCTGACATCCAATGCTACGCGAATCAGTTTGTATCAAAATCAAATTTTACTGAGCATGTCTATTAAAAATGTCTTTGATAAATATTCAATTAAAATTGCTTAATAGAATGCAGCAGCAGCAAGAACGGCAGCGGCGGCAGGGATAATGGAAGAGGTTAGCGACCAAGCACCGCTGGAGCTCGAGTCTGAGTGGCTGCTCTTGCCCTGGCTCGAAGAACCTGACTCGTTGGTTTCCTCAACGTCTTCATCGATGGTGCCCTCTTCAGAGCTCGAGTGCTTGTTAGAGCTGCCACTTGAGCTGGGGCGACCTCTGGTGGAAGACTTGCTCTCCTCATCACTCTCGCTTTCGCTCTCGGTCTCGAAAAGCTTGGTGCTGGGGACAAAGTCCTTGCAGTCGTACATGGGGGAAGTAAACTTGGGAGATTTGTCGCCCTTGATAACACCCCAATGCGTCTCAACATCACTGGCATTGGTAACAGGCTTCCATGCCTCGTCAAATGCGCTGAACCAGATGTAGTCAATCTTTTCGAGGTTTGCGCGGCAAATAAACTCCTTCATGTAGCGGTGTTCGTTGGCGAGCGAAGGTACAGCATCATCATAGTTGCCTCCGGCGTCGGGCCAGCCAGTCTCGCCAACCACAACCTTCTTGCCACCGGCGAGCTTCTGAATATCATAGATATGGCCAAACACGGTGTCCTGGGCATCCTCAATCTTGAAGCCCTCCCAGAAGGGGAATGCGTGGACGTTGACGTAGTCGACAGCGTCAATGAGAGTCTTGTCGTAGTAGGGCCAGGTCTCCGAAGCGGTGACAGGGATGCTGCTCAGACCCAGCTTGGCCAAGGCAGCCTTGACGTCCCTAACTTTGGCGGCAACCTGCGCCGAGGTCTGCTCCTTGCGGTAGATGGCCTCGTTACCGACGATGATGGCGGAAACTTGCTTCTTAAAGTCAAATTCGCCGGCAAGTCGGATCAGCTCGTCGCGGTCGTTCTCATAGACCTCTTCGTACTCGCTGACCCACAGGCCGAGCTGCACCTTCCAGTCAGTGCCCTCCATGGCGCGCAGTACGGGCTCGCCTTGGTTGCAGTCCTTGACCGAGTAAATGCGCACCTGGTTGGTGTACTGGCTGAGCACCTTGAGGTCGGACTTGACAGTATCGACCGTGGGGCACTTGCCGGTGGTCAGCTCCTTGGGGTTGTAGGAAAAGCCGTTGAACGTGGCTGCAGAGGCGGCCGCGGCAAGGGCGGCAATCGAAACAGAGAGCTTCATGGTTGATGCTCGATGAGAGTGAACTAAAGGGAGAGAAAAATAGTGAAGGTGTAGGGAGAAAAAGTTGTCCAGCAACACGGGATGAAAGAAAGTATGTAAAAGTGTAAAAATGAGAGGTGTAGAGGTGTGTATGAGATAGGAGAACAGAAATGGCTACAAGAAAGCGAAAACGGTTTGGAAAGCGTGAGTTTAAAAGAGTCGAAACAATTGGGCAGCCCGCCAGCACAATAGGATCGCAAACTAAAAACAAAAGCATCACACATGGCAGTATCGATCGACAATACACACACACGCTCTCACAATAACAGTGGACAGAAAAGAAAAGACCGAGTTCCCCTCAAAAGCCAAAAATAGATCAATAAAAAAAAGCGCCAATTGTGCAGTGGTTCGTCTTGTTAGCGTAATTAAGAAATCAAATCAAAAGGCTCTTTTGGAGGAGCACAAGCTTTTTTCATGCTCGATGGACCCACGTCTCTCTTTCCTCTTTCTGTTTAACACTTTTAATTTTACTTTATGTGGTTAGCTTAACTTCACTTCACTTCAATTCGGTTCAAGTCACATTTGCTTGTCAACCCACACACCCCCATTTTCGACACAATACACAATACAATGGCGGACGAGCAGGATAAAAGAAAGGCATGGCAGGACAGATATCGTAATGGGTTTTTCCTAGCACCCATGGTCCGCATTGGCTCACTCCCAATGCGCTTGTTGTGTTTGGAGTACGGGGCCGATTTGGTATGGTCGCCCGAAATTGTAGATAAGAGCATTGTTGGCGCAGAGCGTGTGGTCGATGAAAAAAGCGGTATAATCTCGTACATAAAAAACGACAAGGATATATTTGCCACACTCCCAAGCGAGAAGGACAAGCTGATTTTCCAGCTTGGTGCTGCTGAGCCCGAGATGGCGCTCGCCGCGGCCAAGACTGTGGAGCAGGACGTTTCGGGCATTGATCTGAACTGCGGCTGTCCCAAAAGTTTCTCTATACTGGGCGGCATGGGCGCGGCGTTGATGGCCGATCCCGATCGCCTGTGCGCGATTCTCGATATTTTAGTCAAAAATCTCAATGTCCCGGTGACATGCAAAATCAGGGTTTTTGACGATGTTGAGAAGACGCTGGAGCTGGTTCGGCGGATAGCGGCCACCGGAATCACAGCACTTACTGTCCATTGCCGCACAAGGGCCATGCGTCCATCTGAGAAGGCAGTGTGGGGCCGGCTGAGGGACATTGTCAAAGAGCTGCCAGATCTGCCTATAATCCTGAATGGCGATGTATTTGAGTACAAGGACGTGCAGCGCGCCCGCGACCGCATCGGCGTCACCAGCGTCATGACCGCCCGCGGAGCTGCAGCCAACCCATCGATATTCCGGGCCGAGGGTAAGCTGTCAGCAATGCACACAGCGGTTGAGCTGACCAAGATATGCGTACGCACGAGCAATATCTTTTTGAACACAAAGTTTATCTTGCTGCAAATGCATCCGGAGACAAAGTCCGACGATTACATCCGCCTGCGCTCGTCGCGGCGTTACAAAGAGATGTGTGAGGCTATGGGTCTGGCAGAGTTTTACGAGTCTGAGGGCGCTCAGCTCATCAATGACCGCGCCGAGCCGGCGGGTACTGGCAAAGGTGCGAGCAAGACATTAGCCGCCAAGCGTGCCAAAAAGCGGGAGCTAGAGGACGGGGATAGCAAGGCTGCGCATGCGTCCAAAGCTCCCATTGATGAGGGACCAGTGATTTTGGAACCTGCCGATGCTGTAGAGGATTCAGGTCCAACCGATGCTGTAGAGGATTCAGGTCCAACCGATGCTGTTGAAGAGCGGCCAGCCAAGCGTATCAAGGCCTAATTTTTTCCGTTGCGAAATGCCCACGTCACAAAATAAAAATAAAAGCAAGCTTGATTTGTGTTTTTCTGGACACATAGAGCTGTTTGCTTTTTTTGCTGAATTTCATTTGCTTTTGTCAATCGAAATTCACATTTGGTTTTATTATTTTTCTCGTTTTACATTCCTATTCTTTTTTTCACACACATACATACATACATATATACATACACATTTGAACGAACACACTGATAGTCCTCAAAGCAACACATGCCGCCCAAGCCAGCCTCGACTTCCAGTGGTGGTGCCGCCGGTGCAGGGAGGCAGCGCACCCATGTGTCAATTTTCGATCGCCGGGGCCAAAAGCCCAACCGCACGCAGGCAGGAAAGGGAAGCTGCATCACGACCTCGTTTAACCAGCCGCCAGGCCACCGCAACTCCCAGAGCGGCCACGCTGACGATGCCGGCACCCACGGGGCTTCGGCCACGTTCAACAAGATATGCGTGCTTAGAGTGCACGAGGAGGCGTTCTCAGCAAGCGACCTGGTTTTGAACCCGTCGTTCTTTCCTGGAATTAGAGTTGGTGATATAGTGTCTATTCGGCCGCTGGCAGACGGTGACGAGGGCGAGATGACATCGCCCAGAGCCTCCTTTGACACCAACGATCCGAGTGGCGGCGTGCACAGCAGCGACCCTGTCAATATTGGGAAGTGCAAGGGCGTTGCGGCAGCAACAACATCATCGACTGACTCTGGAAGGCCCAGTGTGGCCTCTACACCTGGAGTTGTTCAAACTGGCGACAGAACCGACACCAGCTATTCTGGAGGACCAGACACCAAAGGGAGTAGACCCTTGCGACTGACTGATGCGGGGAATGGCGGTTTCCGGCGGGAGATGGATGAGAAGCGCCGCATGGGCGCAAACGGAGGCAATGCCGGCAGCAGCACTCTTCTCAACGATTCTAGCAAGCGGATGAACATGCCCGAGGATGACTCGCCGCTGTTCTATGGCAACGACAGCGGCTACGGAAGTGTCCATGCGGATGAGGATGGAAACGACGTAACTGTCAAGCCTGTACCAACGAACGAGATTCTGTTGCAGGTGGGTGACATCAGGAAGGACGCACCGCAGATACAGGCGTCGATTATTAGCCATGTTGCGCGAACTGTGTGGGGCGACTACCAGACGAGCCAGCGTGTGGCAATTCGCAAGGTGGACACCAGCAGAAGCAGCGAGCGCGACGCCATCCGCGCTGACTTCGTCGAGATTGCCTTCCGCGATCAGTATGTAGGCCGCAGCGACATGTGGCGGCTGTGGCGGGCGCTGTCGCACAAGATTGTGCATATCAACAAGCAAACCAACATCGAGGGGCTGATCAGGGCGTCGGTGCGGCGGATTTACAAGGACAAGGTCCAGGTCCCCTGCGGCTACATAGACAACAAGACGCAGCCGATCTTTCGTTCAGAATCCGGCCGCTTTATTATTTTCATTCAGATGTCGGAGGAGATGTGGGCATACCAGGAGGATGGCAACCTGTGCTTTGAAAAGGCGGTCAACTGCTTCCTGGCAGACCTGTTCCGGCGCTGGCATGTAGAGCAGCTCAACCACATGGTGACGATTGTCATGTTTTCGCGCTGGTACTACCATGTGCGCGACAGCATGTACTTCCAAGACCTGATCTACGATGAGAGCTGCAAGCGGTACTATCGGGACTACTTCAAGGTTATTGCGGACATGGAGGTACGCTCAGACTGGTCGGCATTTTTGCCGGACATTCTATCCGAGTTCAACACTTACCGCCGCGACATCCAGGAGCTGGTGTCGAGCGTTGGCCACCGGCTGCGCGGTGATCTGAGCAAAGCTAGCCAGGGGAACATCCTCGAGGCCATCAATTTAGGGATCAACAGCTTTTCGAGCAACCATGTCGACCGCGACTTGTCGCGCACTGGGCTCAGCACCGTGGTGATTACGCCGTCGTTTGGTGTGTTTGATGTACAGAAGAAACTGCTGCGCATGACAACCGAGCGCATGCTTCACTACGGAATGCGCGTCGACCTGGTCTGTCTGGCACCAAAGCCCCTGTTCCGCCCGCCGGTCTTCCGATACAAGTCTCTGCCGGTCCCCCCGGAGAAGGATCAGCGCTGGGCAATGTATCTCCGCACACAGGGCAATTTGGACACGAATGCGGCCAAGGCCGCCGAGATTAGCTCTGCCTCGCCCGCGGCGGATGCGGCTGGTGACAGCGGCGGGTACATCAGCGCTGCGGCTGCGGCTGCGGCCCCGGCCAAGGAACGCGTTTCCAAGGGGATTGCAGGTCCCATGACCGAGGCCATGTTGTCGGTGGATCCCATTATGATGGACCCGCTGTATTTTAACGAGGAGTACTGGGAAAACGAGTTGCTGCCGTATCTAACGGGGTCTCGCTTCAAAAACGACACCGGCTACAATAACAGCGGCCGCGAACAGCACTCTGACGCTTCGAATGCTGGCGCAGCATCTTTAAATCGTGGTGGCCAGCCCAATCGCGGCAGCGGCTCGGTCATTGGCGTCCTGCTGAGCGACAAGGACACAGCAGTTGGCGACATACCTAGGAGCATCAATGATCTCACCCTGGACGAGTACCCGTTCTTTACGCCGGACATATCGACTCCAGACGTCGATCGGCGCGTGGTGCACTGCTACTTTCCTTATTGGGTTGATTGCGGGTTCTACAACTACACTGACGAGCGCGATGCCGATCGTCCCGACGATTTCAGGCCGGTGTGCAAGATGGGCGATCTTTCAGTCAACGGGGTTGCCAGCTATCTGCACAGACCGCCAACGATTCCCGACCTCGAGCTCCGGGCCATGGACACCGAGCTGGCGTCACTCCTGGGACTGGAGGCACACCTCGAGTCGAGCACCGAGAGCATGGTCGGCGAAGCGTTGCACTCGCAGCTCACCCGTGGCGACAAGAGCAGCTCGACAGAAGCACGCCACATGACAAGCTTGTCCAAGGACGGCCCGCATGGGCGCTCTGTGCGCCTTGCGACTGTCTCCGATCGTGATGCGCTAAAGGAGCTTTTTGATAAGTTCGACCGGCGGGCGATTGTCAGCACGGATCTCGCCTCTGTCGCACCGTCGGGCGAGCTGGTGTATGTTGCTGGAGCCACGCATCCCAACAACAGTCACATAGCGGCGTCTTTTACTGCGGCAGGGCTAAGCTTTCCGGGAAGCAGCGGTATTGGTACCGGCAGCAGCGAGCACCGGTACCCGCTATCGCATACGCCCGGTACGGTCCATGCCACGCAGCCAAGTGCTCTGCCGTCCAATGCGTCCGCAAACTGGGACGACAGCAGCTTGCATCCTCATCAGCAGCCGCATTCCCACCAGAATTCACAGCGCCACCCTGACCTCCGGACGTCAGTGTCTGCCGAGATTGGGCTTTCGGCCAGCGCAGACACCGCGGAACACATGCTAGCAACAGTGTCGACGTCAGCCTCGCCTAGCCTGCATCACGGCCACCTTTCAAAGCTTCCCCTGGAGAAGTTCCAATCGCAGAGTGTATCATCATCGGTCCCGCGCGAGGCCAAATTGGGCGGTGGCGTCAATTCATCGGCACTGCGGCAGCGCTCCTCGGTGTTTATGCGCAGCAGCGCGCAGCGCAAGCGGCCACAGCAGCAGCAACATAATTTGGCCTTCAAGGCTGATACTCCGGAAGCAAACGTTCATGCTGGTGCAGCGCACTCTTCCCTGCAGCAGCAATCTGAGAGCCACCACCCGTCATCCAGCGCTGATCCCTCCTCTGAAATGACTGTGCCAATGGCAGTCGCTGCGGTGGCTACTGTTTCATCTGCATCTGATACTGCGGGCAACGCAAAATGGCGTGATGCTACGCCCGACAAAGCTGCTCAGTCTGGTGCAGACCGCGTGGTAGAGTTGCCACAGTCTGCCAATCGAGCCCAGTACATGCAGGGCGGCTGGGAGATGGCGGCCAAAGACCCGCTGATGATTCCACAGACTCCCAGTGGTCGCAGTGGAGTTTCTGAGTCTATGACCAAGCAGTCGCACTTGGACGACCACATCAGGACGTTTAAGGGCGCGGCTACGGGCCACGACATGGGCCATCAACAGCAGTCTATCCATTACTTTAATTCAGGAACAGTGAATCCTGTCGCTACAGTGCAAAGACATTCTGCGTTGAGCAGCGTATTGATTTCTGATCCCGAGTTCCAGCTAACGCTCCCCAGCGGCCAGCAGACAGTAAGTGCGTCCTCGGTTGTTGCTGCCACGGCTGGAACGATGGGCACTGCATTAAGGTCAACTTCGACGCTTCCTGCTGTGTCCGGTGGACACAAAGGCAGCTCACCGCAATACGGGAGGACTGCGTGGGGCAGCGACCGGCACTCGTTGGCCGCGCAGCCGACTGATTTGTCACAGCACTGGCCGCGCAGCCGGCACTATTATTCGTATAATCCATGCAACCCGCATACCGAGCTGCTGCCGAACACGGTAGTGTCGCAGCGGTGGGCCCTGGCTTTCCCAACATACTGGCTAGTCTCTAGCTATACGCCCAAGTGGCGGTCGCTTTGCACGCCGGCGTCGCTGCCGCTGGTAACAGACTACCGCCCAAAGGACCTCGAGACGTTTTACACTCAGTACCCCTACCACGTGCAGACGCCGGATATCGACCTCTACGATTCAGGCAACTTGCCGCTGGACGACTACGACGAATTTGCGCAGTTTATGACCGGTCACACTGCGACATCAGCCTCAGCGGTGTCTACAGTTGGATCCGGAGCGAATATCGGCGCGGTCTCCAGCGGCGCTGTCATGAGCGGTTCAATGACCAATTCGCAGAAGACTGACCGGCTGACGCGCATCAGGCTCAAGGAGATGGTGTACCAGCGGCTGGCGCAGGGTTTCCAATTCATTAACGTCGGGGACTCTCCTCCGGGCGCTTGCAAGAATGCAGGCAACCTGCTGCCTCGGATTGGTAGCCGCGGAGTGCGCACAAAGCTGAGCAGCGCACGTCCAGACAGCGGCGACCGGATGGGTAGTCGCGGGTGCAACGAGCCGACCGGTCTTTCTGGGTCGCCACACTCGAGCCTGCTGCCAGTCGGTGCGATGCAGAACTCAGAGAAGGCGGTGTGGCTCAGCAATGGCCGCCAGATCCAGAAACTTAAGCTCCAGGAGACCAACGGACCTAGCTTGACGCCTGGCATTGCTGTGACGCGGTGGGAGCGCATCAAGCGCTTTGACCAGGCGGACTACAAGTACCGGCTTCAGATGTGGTCGCGCAACAACAAGATGGGGTACATGCCCGCGGATCTCGGCTTCTGCTATCCGCACGATGAGGAGGTCAACTGGAACAACCTCGACTATCTTCTTTTGGGGTACCAGCCTAACCTGAACAAGTCGGCAAAGTACTGGCGCACGCGCTATATCCTGATTCCTGTGGACCAGCTGGGAAACGACACGATTGTCAACACAAAGTCCAACCCGCTGCTGTCCGTCGAGGACGTGCGCATCGCCAACTTTGAAAAGTTTTTGGATCACATTATGCGCATGCTGCGCAAGGACGAGCGCAAGAAGCTGGAGGATCGCTTTTTGGGCGCGCTGCCGTCCGACATGATTCGCAGCTCGGCGGTATTTGGCAACCAGGCGGCCGGCGAGTGGGGACAGCCGAAGCAGCTTCAGGAACAGCAGCCGCGGCAAAAGTCGGTGGCCGGCGTGGCGCCCGCGACTTCTGTGGTTGCTGGCAGCAGTGCTCAGCCGCCAGTGCAGCAGTCGGTACATTCGACCAGCACCTCAGTTGGAGTTGACGGCAAGAAGACTATTGGACTGAACAGCCTGATGCCCAGCGCGCTGATGCAGATCAGGTACACGACCATGTACCCAGTCCCGTACCTGATTAACCAGCTGTACTACTACATGAACGACAACATTTTTTCTGATCCTAGTCTTCCCATTTCGCTTCCGACGCCAGCGGCTCCAGCATTGGGCCTGCACGAGGCACTCAATGTAGAGTCGCCGTTTGCACAGCTGGCTTACGCCCTGCAGCACCCAAAGGCTGGTGTCAGGCTGCGCAACATCAGGTGGCACTACGTGTACTTTAGTTCGATATTTGTCGGTTACCAGCTGGTGGACTGGATTCTAGTCAACTTTGAGGGCGTCACAAGGCGCTCGCTGGCGGTGGCCGCTGGAAACCGGCTGATGGACCGCGGGCTGTTTGTGTCGGCGCAGAACAAGAACAGTTTTATGGATGGCCACCATTT
This sequence comes from Kickxella alabastrina, assembly GCF_025024165.1. Taxonomy (NCBI): domain Eukaryota; kingdom Fungi; phylum Kickxellomycota; class Kickxellomycetes; order Kickxellales; family Kickxellaceae; genus Kickxella; species Kickxella alabastrina. The sequence goes on from NW_026251613.1 coordinate 12,227, forward strand.
TTACTCGTTTACCGACTCTGTGCTAGCTCACAAGGGCCAGCAACTGGCAACCACACAGCAGCAAGTAGCAGCAACGCCAGCACGCGGAGCGCAGAGCTCATTGATGTCGAGTATCGGGCTCGGCGACAAGATGGGCCGCTATGGCACAAGCAGCAACAACCCGTCGCCGAACGCAAGCCGTCCAGCCAGCCGCCAAGGAAGCAAGGCCCCGTCAATGATCAATGAGGGCGATTCGACCACTGTTTCTGCAGCGACGGTCTCTATGGGAGCTAGCACCTCGGCCATGCCTGTTGCCACAGCCTTGAGCGGGGCTGGCATGGCTTCGAAAAAGCACACACTGACAAAGACATCAATGTCGCGGGAGACAATGCATGACTTATCGGATCCATGGGCCAGTGAGCCACAGCCGGTCAGCAAGCTTCGCGCGCGCACGGACACGGGGGGCAATATTGCTGCTTTTTCAGCGGCTGTCACCGAGCTTGCCAGCTCCAAGTCTGCGGCGCATGCCGGCGAGACAGACAGCGGTAGCAGCAAGCCTCAGCGTGAAGCTGGAGTGGTGGACAATTGCAACCGCCCCGGGCGTCAGCAACGTCTGCATACCCGGGCATCACAGGCAGGACGCTCCAGCGACGGCAATGTTGCGGCTGATGAACACAATGCGGCTAGATACTCGGGCCAGGTGGCTCCGCCGTCCGTGGGGATTGAGGGTATTGAGTACACACGGACTCCCGACGTGTTCCCGAAGCTGTCGGCACGCAAGAGCAAGCGCCCGCTTCCAAAGACGTTGCACCAGTCGAGGATGTTTGGGCTGGATTTAGACCAGCAGCGCAAGTCGACGCGCAGCGAGCACTGCCTGGTGCATCTGGATGCGGTGCAGAACCCGATGACATGCTTCCATCTGTCGATCAATTGGCTGAACTGCACGAACTACCGCATTGACGACATGGTTCGCGGGTGGGCGCGAATGGCTGAGCGCTGTGGCATGAGGCTGGTTGAAGCGCCCCGGGCGCAGGACACGTCAATCGAGGATTGCCACCCGTTCCATTCGCCAATCCGGATTAATCTGGGTCTGCCGCCGCCGCCTGTCGAGGGCATTTTCGACGACGAGTGGGTGTCTGACTTTGCATACTTTGGCAACTCTGACTCAGAGCCCGACATCAGTGACGACGACGGGTACAACACCGATGTTTCGGAGGGCAGTTCTGAGAGTGCAAAGTCTGTCGACAGCGAGCGGGCGTTGCTGGCGCAGCGCGCACGCACGGTGAAGCGGATGAGCAAGTGCATACCGACGTATCCGTTTGAGCGCGAGCTCTTGGAGGAGCAAGATTTTATTCTTGATGTTGAGGCTGAGGACAGCCACCCACATACCAGCATGTTGAATCGTGAGTACACGTTCACACGGCAGAAGCACGAGTACACGCAATATGTGCACCGCTCGGGCACGGCGTTTGTGCAGATTTGCGGGCCGGGTGAGTTTTTGTGGATCAACAACTACCTGTTCACATCGCATCAGACCCACCTGCGCCCGCAGCAGCTGAACAACCACCAGCAGCTCCAAGCGACAGCCACTTCGCAGATGAGCCTCGGGTCCTACTCCATGATTCGTGGCGATTTGGGACCAGCGACAGCGCCAGTATCGTCAGGACCAGCAGCAGCAACGTTGGCAGCATCGGGTATGGCGATGGGGACGACTGTGTCAGCCTCGGACACGTCGGCGGTGTCGACACCACCCAGTAGCAATGCCAGACAGACCATTCGCACATCTGCTCAGCACCAGGCATACCAGTACCAGCACCAACATCAACACCAACATCAGCATCAGCATCAACTGCAGTCTGGCAGCTTAGTGCCTGGCAGGGGCGCTGGTGAGTTGGACAATTACATGCTCCCGTCGGCGACGGGCAATTCTTCGGTGTCCAGGATGATTCCAACATTCTATCCAGTACGGCACACGCACGAGATGTGGCCACACCAGTTCCAGGAGCCACCAATCATGAACAGTATTTACGGCCAGAAGCTCCATATTCCCGAGTGGTATTCGATGCAGGTGGCCAACAGCCCAGGCATGCTGCCGGCAGACTTTGATTCTGTCAACGCGGCCATCACGCGCATGGCGATTGAGCGGCATAAAGAGGGACATTCGCCGCTGAGCGGCATGTCTTCACACACAGGAGGCAGCGGCGGCAGCAATGCAATGCCTGACGGTGACGTGTTTTTCAGGCAGCCAAAGGGCCAGGCGCTGCGCAAGTCGATAGACCACATTGGATTGTCGACATATAGCGATGGGCGCAACAATGAGTGGGGCACTGGCTCGGCCACACCGCCGTTGGGATCGGCATCAGCATCAGCATCGGCGTCGGCGTCGGCATCGGTATCGATGTCGATGTCGATGTCGACCTCAGTATCGACGTCGAACGAAACCAACCCGGACACGTTACGTGCCAACTTTATGGAGATATGCAACGACCCGAACAGCTTGGAGATGCTGTGGCAGCAGGCGATCAACAGGTACCGTAATGGGTGGCGTAACTATCGCTCAGGGAAGCCAGCGACCAACGAGTCGCCTAAGAGCAAGCCGATGGTCATTGACATGTTCAGCGAGGGCATGTGGCGGCACAAGCAAGAGTGAGCCCGTTGATTTTTTGTTCATTTTTCAATTTTAGATACTTTCCAGATTGGCAATATGTAGATTCTTGGATTCGTGTATTGTTCATTTTTAAGCTTTCAAATTTATCCTGAAAGTTTAAAATAGACAGGCGGGAATTTTGCTTGGCTTGGCATTATCTATTTTTATATTTTTGGAAGGGTCACTTGCAGAAACTGCAGAGCAGATAAAAATGACATCCCCTCAAGGCTTGTGAACACACAACCATCTCAAACCAACGCACTGCAAAGGAGAAAGAAAGGAGACGAATAGGAGAGACGAGAGAACACACAAAGACAAAAACAAAAACAACGCTTGTTTTTGTTTTTAGTTGTTCTTTATAGATGCTTTGCTCTGACCAAATGTTTATTTTCTAGTGACATTATCTTTTTTTCACACTTTTAGGCGCATTAAATATCACATCACATACGCAATTTGAAGCATTGTTTACTTCACGCATGGGTTTTTTTTTGATAACCAAGAGAGAAAAGGAAAAAGAAAAGCCAAGACGTTTTTGAAACTTGACAACGCTGGCTGTTGTTTTACTACCCCTCATTTTCTTTTTTTATACTCTGTTTTTTTTTAATATTTTACCACTCTGTCGTCGTCACATATTTCCTTATAATCTTTTTTCTAGAAATCATCAACAGCAGCCATAGACACTCCCTCTTTTTATTTTATTTTTCTTTGTTTTTTGATCCCCTTTTCTATATTCCTCTGCATTTCACAACTATTTTTTTCCTCGGATTTGTTTTTTGTCATTCCTTGTACCTATAGAATAAAAACACACTGATTAAACGACAGACCAAACGGACCGGTAGACAGAGTACATCATATAGCAGACAGGAATACCATGAGGATTGTTTTCAAGCGGTTGCAGTGGCGGTGCTGTATTTTAGCATAGGAGTTGTACAAGGTAACAAGGGCATGAGAAGTTATTTAAGAGGGGGAAATATTGATGGACCAAAAGAA
>NW_026251614.1:0-15731 GCF_025024165.1 Kickxella alabastrina
ATTAATTATGTGTATGCAGCTCTAATTAGTGATTTCAACCGCGTGAATATAGCCAACATTTTTTAATGTTACTTTAATGAAGGGTTATCAATCGCACAAGGTATTTAATTTTAACCCATTGCTGTCAAGTACATTTTATGTCTTACTATTATATCTCCGTATGTATGGCTGTTTATTGTCAATGATATACTTTATTGGCTTGATAAAGGCCTTCTCAGGCTTGGCATACTTGGCCCTGACATTGAGAAACATCTTCAGTCATTTAATTTCGTCTATTTGATACCCATTAGCAGGAAGATTGTGACATCAATTATTGCGATGTCACGTGACAATCGCAATTGGGAATTTGTGATTGTTTGAAATTGTGATTGTTTACGATCGCGATTTCTATTTTCACGGGCGATAGTTTCGAATAGATAAGCGGAGCTCTTTAAGCTCCCTTATAGTGGATTTTTAATAAAATTAGTTAGTACGAATAAGTTTTATTACAAAGATTGTATCCAGAATTGCCAGTCATATTGCTCATAACCATATTTTCGGTCTCCTTTATCACGCCACCAAGGCTGGTTTTGTCACCGCCAGTTCCACATGTAACAGCAGTGTCTAGTATAGCTGCTTTGCTGACACTGAGTGTTATATTAAATGCATAACTATTTTTATATGCACGAATTAGATATCTCTTCATATATATCATATTGTGTATTTCTAAAAGCAATGTCTTTGCCAAATGACTTCCATATATTACAAGATGTTTCAAGTTCTTTTGTTGGACCACTTCCAGACTCTACTCTTTATTTCAATATAGCTCCAAAGTCTGCAAACTGGGTGATATTTGAAGTAGACCTGGTGAACTTACTACCTGCCATAGGTCACCATTAGCAGTGTTAACGTTTATGATGCCAGCTAAAATGCCGTGGCCCGGGCTATAATTTTGACAGCTTGCTAAGTCCCATCTAATAGCGCCTGTTTCGTGGAGAAAGATTAGCAGCAGTACCATGTCGCTTGCACAAGTGTCGTGAAAGTAAGAATAAATTAACTCAGCATTAGCAGAAAATGACGGAAAAAGCGTGGCAAGGACCAGGTGTAACGCAATTAAACCCGGCTTGTCCCCAGTGATTGCTCAATGGATCAATAACCAGTCAGTTTCCTACTCGGATATGCGGAAATACCCATACGAGCAATATAAATACTAGTGAATATGAACAGTGGAGGTTGTTAATCGGTGAGCTTTCTCATAGTTCATTTTGTCGTGCTCTATAAAAATGTGGGTCTAAATCGATATATTCAAGCCTTAAAAATTACTTAACTGAAAAAGGGGGCAGCGCTGTGTGGGCAGCGCTGTAAACATCATGGTCTTCCTTGATGTCAGCCAGCAATAACAGAAATGTGTATAGTGGCCATGAGGGCGATCTTGATTCTTGAAAAGGGTAGTGCCTTGAAATGTGTGTTGGGCACCACACATTTAATTGATATTTTTTATCATAGCACCAAAGCAGGCAAAAGTTTGACGACGAAACGCATGCTGAATGAATAAATAATAAAATATGTTTATCTGTATATAAATGGAATATATGTTAGTAGTTGATGAGATGAGATGGAATGATGTTATGTAAGAGGGGGGTGGGGAGCACTACTGTAATAGTGTTAGAAGAATGGGTGTGAAATTATAAAGGTTTTTATTACTAGTGTTTCTAAAGTGCTATTATCGCCGGCCTCGCCTTATATATACCTCCTTGTCTTTGTAGCACTCACTGGCAGTCGTGTGCTCCGTTCTCAAGAACTGGTCCTTATGAAAGTAGCCTGGGTATCTGGTATGGCATAATTGGCATGTCTGTATTCTTGCGCCCAGCACATCCATTTCGGGACAGGCAGTATGTCCGGATGTCAATTGTGGCGCCTAATTTGGTCCCCTGTAATTTGGCCCATATCAGATCCATCTGCGAGCTGACGAGAATCTGTCTCATGATTTTCGCCCTCAGCGTCTACCTCCATATCCTCGGGCTGCATAACAATGAGATGAGTTAAAAATTGGAGAAATGTCGGTGCTGGCCAGGGTTGCCTTTATACATAAATTGATACATTTGCTTTTGACTGCAATTTGCCCTTCACATTATTGTGAAGTAGTAATATTTATTAATACAGCATTTGCATAGCTCTGTTGTTTTATCATGCGGGCGCGCGCAGTCTGACAGGTTTGAATGATTGTTTGTAAAAAGAAAGACACGTTTTCATTTATTTTTGTACTTTACAAATGCGCAACGCACGACACACAAATGCAAACAAGATTATGCAGATGGGGGATAAAGCGCTTGGCCAGCGCAAATTAAACAAAACTGTTTAGTATGTGCGCTAAGTGATAACATATACAAAAGTACCCAGGGCCTTGAAGATCCAAGCAAGCGCGTGTGCTTAGCCACACATTAACACAACACAGAAAAAACAAGTGCTGGCGCAGATTACTGGGTACCAACAAACCGCTTGCAAAGCATGGTGTGTCTCGCAACAACACAGTTGTCGTTGTAAATGAAAAATAAACTGTTGATAAATTTTAAACCCAATGCTTGCAATACACCTCAGCATCCGGCTTATGCGACTAACTGCAGCAATAACAACAGTAGAACACTATTACACTATTTGTCTGTACATTTTATATTTTGTTTAACCACTATTTAACTTGTCCTGAAATGTGCCACATTCCTTAGTTTAAGACTAGGAAATTGTACATTTGTTTTTGTAAATTATTAACCAGCACCCGGAACCCAAGTGCAGTTTTAAATAAGCAAAAAAGCAGCCAGGACACACAGAGCCATTGCATAGTGTCCGTAGTTATTTATTCCACTGGCAGAGCTCAAACGTGATTTGGACATCTTGCTTTCAACCTCCGAGCACGAGTTTCCGCACAGCGCAAGAGAGTTGATCTTCTGTCCCGGGCTGATGTCGAACGGATTATACGAGTTCTCGCAGGTGACATCTCCGGGCTTGCCCTTATTGTTCAAAACATCAATCTTGTCTATCCATGTGTACTGTTTCTGCTCAATGATGTACTTGTACGACTTGATGTTCAGATTTTTGCCAATGCTGTCGTACTTGGCTCTAACGTCCAAAAACATTTTCAGCCACTCTATTTCATCGACGGTGTATCCATTAATCTTGAGGTTGCTTTTAGAGTCGCCTGTCTTGTTGCTGGTGACCTTCTTTTTGGCCTCCTTGATGATGCCGCCCAGGCTGCCTGCACTGTCGCTTGAGCCGCGAGAAACAGCGGTGTCATAAAAGGCCGCTAGACTGACGCTGAGCTTAAGTCCAAGTGTTTTGGCCTGCATCTGAGACGGAGTGAAATACAGATTGTCGTAGACCGTGCCCTGTGCCGAAATAAACTTTGTGTTCAAAGCAAGGGCCTTCCACGCATCGCAAAAGCCTTCTAGCCCGGCAATAGAGCCATCCCTGTTTTCTGCTCGTTCGGCAAGCACAGTGTTGTACTTTGAAAACTCGTCATTTCCGCCCGTGAGGTTGTGGTAGGCCTGGATCACCTGCCAGGTGTCGCCAGCGGCAGTGTTAAAATTTGCCACGCCAGACGAGTAGCCACTGCCGTTGGTGTCTAGCTCGCAGTTGCCATAGGGTGACTTAATGTCGCCAAACTGAAAGACGTTGGTCAGCTGGAAGGCCAGGTTCTTTGGGCAGTCGGCAAGCTCGGCGTTGACAGAGCTCAGCAAGAAGAGAGAGGCAATGGCAAGGGCAGGTAGCCGTACAATATTTGAGAGCATGATGCAAATGTATGGAATTGTAATAGTTGTAAATAAAATGAAAAAGAGAGATGAATGTGCCAATGCTTGGGATGCAGCTTCTCTTTTCATTTTTTTAAAGGATAGGTTGCAGCTTTCTTTTTTCGCAGTATTCTTTCATTGCAATGAAACCTTTCGAGACTTTTGTAATAAATGCAGCAAGCATCATCCTTTGAACAAAAGAAACTACCAACGCACCCAGTGCTGGTTGGCCACGCAGCCCTATGATATTTACTCGTCAACTATTAGGATATAAACTAGCTGTTTCTCTATGTTATTCTGTTTATATTATTCCATGTCTTTGCACAAATAAAAATAACAGCAACCTCGTGTTTTGTCCAGTGCATTACGCACAAAGTGGAATGCGGAGCACCGAGCAACGCTCGACACAACGCGCCATTGCGTGGTGCAAGTAAATAAAGCCCCCCACAATTTAAAGTTGTGTGTGTTGCTTGCAACAAAACAATTGCGAACAATTTGCGTTGTAATATTTATTATAAAATACAGGCATTGAATGCAAATAATAATAATCATTTGGCGGAAATAATGCCAATTTTTTTAGCTTTCGAGTCTCGACAAAGATACCAAGTTTTCCAATGCCAATGTGAGCGAGCTGTTGTCGCAACACTTAGAGATGTGCTGTATTTATGTGCAATAATCCACAATAACACCTAAAATCAGTGGCACATTTATATACACTGATAATTTCAAAATACTTATGTCATTAGAATATAAAACTTGAGTAGGCGGTAAACAAAATAACAATTCATACAAATTCGCCATCATTCAATGCCAATCTTACAATTGCGAGGCTCCAAGGTTTCTTAAAAGTTAAACGACATTTCTCGCCGCCATACAAATTTTTGTTTTTTGTATCTTTTGAGGCTTGTATTTCAAATACTCGGTGTATATGACGGCATCGACATCGACATCAAGGTCGTCATTGTAGTAGTCGTCGTCGTTGTCGTTGTTATATTCATCGCTGCATTATGGCTGGCGCTTGTACTTTCTTGATAAATTAAGATCGAATAGTGCAGAACCTTTAGATTCAGGCATAGTCTCGATGTCTACAGTATATTCGTATGAGGTGTAGTTTGGATAATGACTGGCTTCCTTATCTCTTTCTGGCATTTCAGACAGCATGATCGCGAGCTGTTGCACATGCTTTTACCACCTTGAACCCGTAGTCTGCGGTGCTGAATAAAATATTTCCATGAACCAGTATGCATCCTGTTGTGCGAGGTAATTATCCCAATCAGTTAACACTGGGGTTGGTTCTGCCAACTCCACTGCACATGTCGAGAAATTATATGCATCGTGGGCGCTCTGCAGGTCTGGATACGTGTTCAAAATGCAATTGTTTTCATACGGCAGTGCAAATGGAGCTGGGAGCGGCGCTATATATAGCGCGGAGTCATTGTGAGTGCCCTGGCTAACTAGTGGCAGCTTAGGCAAAGCTAGCGCCAGTACCAGGGCGTAAATGTTTTCCGATCTACGGCCAGCCGATGCTAGAAGAAGCGTGGGTGTAGTTGAATAGCCCATGTTGCTGTGTAGGGGTGATAGCGGCGAAGACACGGTTGTTTTTGACGATGCACGTTCAGAAGTATCGAACAAGCCTCGACGCACAGCTGGAGTCGAATGATGCATGCTGCTGGGTGGGACCTACCATCTTGGCGCTGGAGATAGGCTTATTGGAACAGCTTGGCTTATCGGCAAATGTAGAGGTGGGGTCAATTCCAGAGCAGAATCAGGAGCTGGTGCTGATACCAAATAGCATTGCAGCTTCACAATTGGCTAATGCCGGATAAAGCGCAGCTGTTGAAGTTGTGAATAATCGACGACATCAGATCCATGTATGGAACCAAAATAAAAAAATGAGGGCTATTGTGTGGGGTGGGTGACACAGTCTGAAAAATCAATGTTCCTTGATGAACAAACCAATACCCTTATTTAAAATTGAGCTGTATATAAACAATTGCGCAAATATATAATTGAAATCTATTATGGTACCTAGCTGCTCTAAATCTCCTCAAACTCATTAGCACCAGCAACATCCTCAACGACAGTATCGACAATAGTATCCTTGCTCTCATCGCGCATCAGCAGCTGGACAGCGCGCTCATTGAGCTCATAGCATGTCTCGTCAGCCTCGACCTTGTGCATTTCCCGCAGAATGGGATAGACCTGCTTGGCGCGCAGGGTCTCGCGACCAGCATGTGTGGTGCACAGCAGATTGACAGCTTCCAACAAGCAGGCGCGCAGCTTATTATCAGTCTCCCTCTTCTTATCCTCTCCCAAAAGCTGGCACTCCTCGGGCAAATTCTCCATTTCGTCCATATCATATTCCTCGGGACCACACAGGGGCAGCAGGATGTATGGCAACATGTTGGTTTCCTTGGGATCCAAGATGATGCCATGCATGTCCTTCTCAAAGCACACGTTCTTCATCGTCGAGTCCACTCCGCCACGGCGGATGATGTCGGGGTACTCGCTGAACACCATGATTTTGGTGATGGGCAGCTTGCCATCGTAGGCCGTGCGCTCAAGGAAATACCGACGGCCAAACGGAAAGTTGGTCATGTCGGCAAAGACGCTGGCCAAAAATGAGAACTGCGCGTTCCTGTTGTACTGCTTATCCATACCCTTGACAAACACATCGGTGAGTTGGTCCATGGCCTTTGGCGAGTTGCAGATGCCGGGCACCTCGCTCACACTCAAAGTGTCCAGCAGGCGGCAAATTGAATCTAGTTTGGTCAGGTTCGACAGCAGCATGCACGTAGTGTCGGCGATCATGCTTGAGGGAACAGTAATCAGCGTGACAATCATTGATAGGGAGTCCTCGTCGGCCAGCAGACGGCACACCGTGGTGTCGGTAGTCAGGTTGACCAGCGTGCTCATTGCACTGTTGGCGGCGATAGGCGTCTCGTGGCAGATTACCAAGAGCGGGCGCACGAGTCTTTCGGCGTTGGCCTTGAGAAGGGAAAAGTACTCCGAGCCGGGCTTTGAGAAGCCAACGATGTAGCTGGCGGCCATCTGGCGGACGTCAGACCGCGGGCTCTTCAAAAAGTCGATAAGCTCGTTCAGCTGTGACTCCATTTTAAACAGTGTGTGGTATTTGAAATGTGGAATTAAATAGTATTGAAATGAGAAGTTAAAGAGCAGAAATCGGTACAAGGGTTGTATTTCCTTTGACTTTGCTTACCTCGATCCCTGTAAATTTTTTTTTGGTAAATCAAAAGAAGCGCGCAGAAACAAATGGCGGATCCAGCCTAAAAAATCTCCAAAAATCAACTGATTTCTGATCTTGATCACAGCGTGTTTGGGTTCCTTATGAATTTTACATGTCGGCCAAAAAGGCTTACGTGAAGAGTGAAAATGAAATGTCAAATTTTCGCGTGCAATTTGACACAACGCGTGCGTTTTTTTCGGAGCCTTTTTGTTTATTCAAGTTTAACGTTCCAATGCCATTTTTTATCTTCCTTCGATTAAACCACATTTAATTTTCTTTACTCTTTTTTCATTTGTTCAAGAAATCCTAATCGACGCAGATGCATAGCACGGCTTCCGGCTCTGCTGGCAAGAAGCGCACACGCACAGCCGACACTGCTGATTCTATCGACACAGCCCACATGCCAGGCAGCTTTCCCGAGCGTTTATCAGGCCCAAAACGGCGACCAAGTCCCGAAAGTAACAAAGACTGGTTTAGCAAATACTTCATGCAGCCGCTTGTCACAGCCAAAAACTGGATCACAGGCACGCCACAGCAAAAGCCCAGCAAACTGAGGCTAACGCCAAGCAGCAGTGAATGGACAGTCGAATCGCGCGGGCCAGAGCCATTGCCGCAGAACCACTATCGGAGAAAACGCCGGCACCACAGGGCTTCCAATGGGGGAGCCGCCAGCCACCGCAGGCCGCTGGTGCCTGGAAAGGTGCGGTCGGGTAAATTGCGCAGGGAGAGGAGCAGCGATCTGGTTCGTGAGTACACAGAGCCAAGAGTTACTCAGGTACAAATACAGTCGCAGGACTGGGCAACTACCATGCCCAGAATCAGCCTGGGCGGCAAACCGCAAGTCCTTGGCCACGCCTCACAAACATATTCGGCTTCCTCCTCGTTCTCGCGAGAAACCGACGACCAGCAGTCAATCATCAGCATCAGCATCGACAGCAGTACACCAGAATACGAAAGCAGCTTTGGAGTTGGCACACCAGCGGCTGGGACAACGCGGCGGCTCAGTCTTGACACGCGCAAGGCGGCGCAAGCGCAAGAGGAGCAGTGGATCGTGCGTCTGCGCAAAAAAATCGAGGAGACTTTGTCTGTCGCAGCGCCCGCCACGAGGATCTCCACGCCTGCGTACGACCGCGTCTGCAAGGCCGACGGAGTCTTTGAGAAGCGGCTGGCCAGGGCGCGGCAGCGCAGCGTGGCCTTTGTCTTGCCGGCCAATGCAGCCCAGGTGATTGATCGGGCGATGCAGCCGGGGTTCACGTGCGAGATGAACAACACGCCGGTTACAGCCCGCGACCTGCAAACGCTGATGCCCGGCAAGTGGCTGAACGACGAGGTCATCAACTTTTACATGCAGCTGATTATGGGCCGCTCAGCCAATGCAGGGGGCGGCAAGGCAGCGCCACTGCCTAAGGTGCACGCGTTCAATACGTTCTTCTTCTCGACGCTGCGCGAAAACGGCTACGCGCGCGTCAAGCGGTGGACCAGGCGCATCGATGTTTTTGCCATGGACCTCATTGTCGTGCCCGTGCACCTGGGCGTGCACTGGTGCTGCGCCATCGTGGATTTCGGGCAGCGCAGCATCCGGTACTACGACGCGCTTCTGGGCGAAAACACCGAGTGCCTCGAGTTGCTGATGGAGTACCTGCAGTTGGAGAGCAGGGATAAGCGTGGCGGCAAGGTGTTTGATGAGCAAGGGTGGGTGATGACGTGCGAGAAAGACATTCCGCGGCAGCAGAACGGGTACGACTGCGGTGTTTTCGCTGTCGCGTTTGCTGAGCACATTGCGCGCGGCGCTGAGCTGGACTTTGCGCAGGAGAACTGCGCCTTTCTGCGCCGAAAAATGGTCTATGAGATCGCCACCAAGGCACTGCTGCATTGAACAATATAAATAATGGTCATATTATCATCAACAAAAGACAAATAAGAAGAAAAAAGCGGCTACGATAGAATCGACAGCGACTGCTGCATCAGAGTCTCCAGGCTGGTGGCCCACTTGCTGACAGCGTCATATTGCGACTCGTCGGACGTCTCCTGCCGCAGAATCAGAATGCCGTTCTCCTGGTCGATGCTTGCGTCGAGCCGCTTGTCGAGGATCAGCGCAACCAGCAGGTCCTCGACCTCCGTGGCCTCGACCTTGAGGCGCCTGCCGAGGACGTCAATCCTAACCCGCGTGTATGGCGCCACGGCGCCCTGCAGCGCCTGCATGCGGAAGGTGCGGCGCAGGTCGTCAATATACCGGGCGATGAACGGGTCGCCCAGGATAGTCTCGCGATGGTCGACCAAGATCCGCTCAAACTCATGCACCTGCTGGCTCTCGTACGCGCGCACCAAACTGGTCATGGCGACAATAGCCGGGTCGCTCTCGTATGACCGGGCCTCAGGCGACGATAGCGGGTTGACCTCAGTCTCAGAGAGCATCGATGCCAGCACAAGGTACTTGAGCACCTGAACGCGCTGCGGACTGCCGGCCTCGTCGTAGTTCTTGAAGGCATCAAAAAAATTGGACTGTGCCTCGGTCCAATTGCGCTCGGCCATGTACATTTTGCCACCGCACTCACGGATGAATCCCATTGTGCGCGGATGCGGCAACGCTGACTTGACAGAGACGCACTGCAGGTACGTGTCCTTGAGTTTCTTGGGCTCGTTACGCGCAGAGTACATGCCCAGGTACATGGCGTTGATCTCGAGCAGTTGCGTGCCGCGCTCGAGGATGATCTGGCCCTGCGCGTCACGGCACTCAGCTCGCAGATCTGCCAACAGTGCTTCTAGCTCGGCAAACTTGCCCTGGTCCAGAAGCAGCTTGGCCAGCCGCAAGCTGGTGCGCAGCCACAGGCGGTCGTTACGTGCCTGCTTCAGCGCGGCCAGCGTCAACTGGTAGAACTTGCGCGTAAACTCAGCGTCTCTGCCTCCCACACGCTCCAGCATATTGTTGATACTCTTCTCGGCGTAGTTGCTGGTAACCGTCGAGTTGCGTACAAAGTCAAGCATTTTCTCGTAGCTCGACAGTACCTGTTGGTCGTTGCCTGGTCGTTGCAAATGCAGCTTGATTATTTGCTTGGTCGCCTTGAACCCCCACTCGCTGGTGCCCGCCGCCTGGTCCTCACTCACGACAGCTTGGAACTCGCTGAGCGCTGCCCCCGGGTCGTCGCGCTGCGCCTTGGCGTTGTAGTACTTACTCTCTAGGCCGAGGTCCTCGTCATTGCCGTCATCCTCCTCGTACTCAAAGTCAAACTCGTCGTCCTCCTCGTACATGAAATCGTCGGACATTATGCAGAGAAAATTAATGAAATAATGAAATAACGGTGCGAAGTGGCCAAATGTGTAAAGTAATTTATTTTGTGGGTATAAAATGAAAAGGAGTAAATGCGAAAGAGTAGAGGCAGTGAGCCCTCGAGATTTTGTATAAAGAAGAAGAAAATCTTTAAGGGAAAGGGTAATTTGAACAAAACATAAAGAAAGGACAAGCCTGTGTCTTTTGGAAAAGGGAGAGCAAAGCGAATAGATGACTGCGCGTTTAATTTGATTTTTAGGGCTTGGGTTGGCTTTGACATCACACTGCCACTGAAGTTAAATTGTGGAGGAAAAAGTAAAAAATAAAATGGATCACGTGCATGAACGCGCCTTTATTTTAGCTTCTCAGGGGTTTTGAGCCGAAGCACCCGTTTTGAGGTGCATATTCGATTTTTAAAACGCAGCGCTTTCGTTGCTGTATGTTTTTCTTCTCAAATCACCTTTTTCAAAAAAATAGACGCTCTCAATTCATACTTATTTTTCCTTTATTATTTTTTGCCTTATTATACACATAGCACTCTTCGTTTCTCTTATTTCGGCATTCTTCATAAAATGACATCTGCCGTCGCTGTGCCTTCAGACGACATCGCGCCCGTCACCATGGGCCCATCACGGGGCAATGACCGAGACCAGACGATAATCACAACAACAGCAACGGGGGCCAAAGTAGACATGAGCGAGCTTCTGAGCAGTGATCCGCTAGGAAGCCAGCGCAAGCCTGTGGACCAATCGCTAATGGAAACACGAATGGACTTTCACACGCACCCGCGCTCGCTGGCGCTAGCACACACGCAGTTGGCAGACTGGCGCACGCATGAGAAGCTGCGCACAGTGGGCGCTCTCCTTGTAGTGTGCTTGAACCTGGGAACGGAGCCGCCAGACGTTGTCAAGCCGTCGAAGCGAGCCGTCATGGAGGCGTGGGTCGACCCAACGGCGCCCGTTGATATGCCGACGCAGGAGGAGCTTGCATTGCAGGCGGCCAACGGGGCGGGCCAGCGCGGGAGCACGACGAAGGAAAGGTCGCCGATGAGGGCTATTGGTGAGAGCATACTGAGGCAGTTCGAGCATATCCAGAAGCACGCCAAGTACAAGCCGCTTCTGGACTGCTGCATGGAGGATTTGCGCAAGTATTGCGTGCAGTTCCGCAGGGTTGCCAAGGAAGAGCGGCTACTGTTCTACTACAACGGTCACGGCGTGCCGCGCCCGACGCCCAGTGGTGACCTCTGGGTCTTCAACAGGCAGTTCACGCAGTATATTCCAGTCAACTCGATGGAGCTGATGAGCTGGATCGGCACGCCGTGTTTGTACGTGTGGGACTGCGCGCATGCGATGAATATTGTTAAGGCCTTTGAGAGGAATGCAAAGCTGCGCGATGTTGAGATTGCCCGCATCAGGCATGCTGCCGAGGCTAATGGTATGAGGCTGCCGCTGGACCGCACGGACCCGAGGGCCATGTCCAACATTACATCGAATATTGCTGCAATGATGGCCGGGCCGATGCACCCTGGTGCAGCCAATGGTAGCACTGGCATTAACGGACAGGGCCAGGCCCCCCACCAGCAAAATGGACAGCAACAGCAACAGCAGCAACCGCACCAGGATCATCATCAGCGGCATCGGCAGCAGCCGGCAGCGCGCAGGGAAATTCATCACCGGTCAACCCAGCACTGATTAATCTCGCACTGTTGCCGTCGATGCACCACGAGGACATTCACTTTGCGGCGACGCGGTCCGATGAGCTGCTCCCAACCAACCCCGAGCTTCCAGCCGACTTGTTCACGTCTTGCCTCACGACGCCCGTCAAAATGGCGCTGCGCTTCTGGGTGACGCGAAATCCAAACAACACCAAGGTGACTCTGGACATGTGCGAGAAGCTGCCAGGCTCGGTGCAGGACCGGCGCACGCCACTCGGCGAGATCAACTGGATTTTTACCTCGATCACGGACAGCATCGCCTGGAGCACGCTGCCACGCGAGCAGTTTCGCAAGCTGTTTCGCCAGGACGTTGTCGTGGCCTCAATGTACCGCAACTTTATGCTGGCTGACCGCGTCATGCGGTTCTACGGCGTTCACCGCAGTGCAGCCCGTCTATCCCGCCGACCCACAAGCACCCGCTGTGGGACAGCTTGGATCTGGAGATCGACATGTGTCTGCAGCAGCTGCCGCGGCTGCTCAAGGAGGATGAGCGGCGCAGGCGGCGGGAGGAGAGGGCCAGGCGCAGTGGCACAAGTGGCAGCGGCAGCGGCAGTGGCGGTCAGTCACGGTATCCGTCGGCCAACAGCGCTGCGAGCGAGTTCCATTTGCCGCTTGTGCCTAAGCTGACCATTGCTAGTGGGTTCAACACGATGGCGTCGAGGCACGGGCCGCGCATCGGGCTGGGCGGCGCCATCGAGAGCGAAGACGAGGACGCCAGCGACAGCGGCAGCGACGACGGCATTGGTGGGCGCTCCCTGGGTCTGGGTCACGCCGGAGGAGGGTACATCTCGAGCACGTACTATAGCAATCAGCTCTACGCCTTCGAGGTGTGGCTGCAGCATGCGGCCACGGTGGTGTCCAAATTCGTCTCAGACCAGAAACCCGATGAGATCCCACAGTCGCTCAGCACGTGTCCACCCGATTTGGAGCCGCCCGATGAGCTGCCGGCGGTGCTGCAGGTGCTGCTAAGCCAGCAGTACAGGCGCCGTGCGCTTATCCTGCTCTATCGGTTTATGAACCTGGGCCCATGGGCCGTGGACCAGGCGATGGCCGTCGGCATCTACCCGTACATGTCCAAGCTTCTGGGGTCGACGACAACAGAGATCCGCGAGATTCTGATCCTCGTCTGGGCGCGGCTCTCGGCCGTCGACATGGCGCTGCACCCGGAGCTGCTTAAGAACTCCGAGTTCAACTACTTTGTCACCTACTTGGCCAGTAACATCCACATGCAGTACGAGCCCGTCGACGACAAGGTGCGTTTGTGCGACACTGTATCGGCCGCCTGTGCCTTTACGCTGACTATGCTGTGCAGGGACATGCCAGTGGCGCAGAAGGCCTGCTTTGATGAGCGTGTGCTGGACTACTTTTTGTTGTACCTACAGAAGCCCGACAATGGCACGGAGGAGCGCGCCTGTCTGCGCACCTGGGTCCTGCTCTGTCTGGCCGAGCTATGGAAAGGCCAGTCGGACGCCAAGTGGATGGCAATGACGTACAAGCTCTGCGTCATCACATCGTATCGCAACACGCAGGCGCAGAAGATGCAGCAGCAACAGCATGACAATCAGGATCAGTCGCTGTCGGAGATCATCGCGTCGACGCCCGATGACGAAAACATTGACGACAAGGATGCGCAGGACCTGTTGATACAGATGGCGTTCCATCGGTCGCCCGTGGTCCGGGCATCGGCCATCTACGCGACTAACACACTGCTGCAGAACCTGCAGAACCTCGGCGTCGACCCAGCAGTGCAGCTCATTGTGCGCAACGCCGAGGCGCAACTCTTTCCGATGCTCTTGCAGGCGGCACTCGACGGCAGCCCGATGGTCAGGCGCGAGGTCGCGCAAGCAATAGCCAATGGTGTTTTTGCGTCGTACATGCGCCAGTCTGTCGAGGCCGTGGGGCGCGTTGTTGGCGAGGAGCTGCGCGACCAGCGGCGCGCCAGGCAGCAGCAAAACCAAGCAGCTCTGCCATCGATTCAGCAACGGCAGCAGCACCAGCACCAGCAGGCTGGTTCCGACATTCCTCCCGACGACGTGCCTGAGGTGTCAATGGACCTGTTAGTCAAACTGTACAAGATCATGCTGAGGCTTTGCACGGATCCGCACCCCGACGTTGCACAGGTGGCACGCGAAGCCTGCGATGTGCTGATGCAGTGCTACGCGCGCTCACGGATGTTTTTTGATGACGAGGCAGCGCTGGACCAGGCACTGCACAAGGTCGAGATCTCGCGCACAGCGGCGGGACAGACGCCCATTTTGGGCTTTTTGCGTACCACGGCGGTTGGCGACGCGCTTCTTGGGCACCAGCCGCACAGTGCGGGCAGCGGCGAGTTGTCGCCAGAGCTCGGGTCGGTGCACTTCCAGCCGAACCATCAGCAGCAGACGACTAGGATGACCATCCAGCAGCAGCAGCAGAGGCAGGCGCAGCGCCGGCAGTCTGCGCACACGGGGCTGCATGGCTCATCGGTGTCGACTCTGGGCAGCCCCCGGGCGCGCGGCGATATGCCCAGCAGTGTGGCGTCGCACAGGTACACGATGCACTTCACGCAGCAGCAGTCGCAGCAGTACCAGAACCAGCAGCAACAGCAGACGACCAGATCTCCGTCGGCAGGCGTCGCAGGCAACATGCACCGGCTGGAGTCGGCTCTGCGCGAGTCGCAGGTCGGACGTGACCGGTTTGCAGCAATGAGCGACAGCGAGCGTATGGACGCGTCGCAGCGGCTGGCCGAGGTCGAGTCAGCGTGGCTCGAATGGGGACGCAGCGAGCTGCGGGCGGGCTCCTGCGAGTCGACGCTGGTTGACTGGGCCGGCGCGCACTTCACCGAGTTCGACATCTCGCTGTTTGCCAATATCACCGGTCCGCTGCAGGGCAGCGTGGCGCTGGTCGAGAGCCGCGAGCGGCACCGACGGGTCGACCGCATGGAGACCAACGCGCGCATCACATGCTCTGGGGCCGGCTCAATGAAGTGGACGGACCCGACGACGGTGGCGACGATTGCCGAGCCGGCATCGGCCACACTATTGCACCCGCTGGAGCCACACGCCATCGTGGCCACGCGCCGTGGCAACGTGTCGGTGTATGACTGGGAGATGCAGGCACAGGTCGCACAGTACTCCATCGGGTCCAAGGCCGATGCCGTCTGCTCGCTGCATTTGATTAACCCGCTAGGCCAGGCGCGGCTGCTGGTGGCCACTGCCGACGGAATGGTGCGCGTGCTCGCGTCGCATGCGCCGGACTTTTCTCCGCCACCGGCCGGCCACGTGCCGGCGTTCCCAAAGCCGCGGCTGCTGACGGCCTTCGCCGCGCTGCCGTGGGCTGCCACGCCGGCGCCCAACTCCGTGGCCAACCTGGGCGCGACAACGCTGCTGGGCTCGAGCCAGCGGCTGCGTGCGCACACGGCGGGCAATACGATCTCGGCTGGTAATTTGATCCTGTCGGATCAGGCAGCATTGGACGCGGGCGGCACGCCGCTGGTGACGGCGTGGAACCAGCGCAGCGGCGTGCTGTTTGCCGGCGGCAACGACAAGGAGATCCGCGTGTGGGACATCAACACGGAGATGTGCATCGAAGAAATTGCTGTGTCGTCGATGGGTGGCATCACGTGTATCAGCCAAGACGGTGTGTCTGGCAACTTCTTCGCCGTCGGCAACCGCGACGGCGTCGTGCGTGTGCTCGACCGGCGGCTGGACGCGTGCCACAGCGTGGTGGCCAACTGGAGCGACCATCGGCCGCACAGCGTCC
>NW_026251615.1:0-15495 GCF_025024165.1 Kickxella alabastrina
GTCCCTGTCCCAGTCCCTGTCCCAGTCCCTGTCCCAGTCCCTGTCCCTGTCCCAGTCCCAGTCCCTGTCCCAGTCCCGTCCCTGTCCCAGTCCCAGTCCCTGTCCCGTCCCAGTCCCTGTCCCAGTCCCAGTCCCAGTCCCTGTCCCTGTCCCTGTCCCAGTCCCAGTCCCAGTCCCTGTCCCTGTCCCTGTCCCTGTCCCTGTCCCAGTCCCTGTCCCAGTCCCAGTCCCAGTCCCAGTCCATCAAGCTTCAGCCTGTCAAGCTTCAGCCCAAATATCTCAGCCCAAATATCTCAGCCCAAATATCTCAGCCCAAATATCTCAGACCAAATATCTCAGCCCAATCCTCAGACCAAATATCTCAGCCCAATCCTCAGCCCAATCCTCAGCCCAAATATCTCAGCCCAAATATCTCAGACCAAATATCTCAGCCCAATCCTCAGCCCAAATATCTCAGCCCAAATATCTCAGCCCAAATATCTCAGCCCAATCCTCAGACCAAATATCTCAGCCCAATCCTCAGACCAAATATCTCAGCCCAATCCTCAGCCCAAATATCTCAGCCCAAATATCTCAGACCAAATATCTCAGCCCAAATATCTCAGCCCAAATATCTCAGCCCAATCCTCAGCCCAAATATCTCAGCCCAAATATCTCAGACCAAATATCTCAGCCCAAATATCTCAGCCCAATCCTCAGCCCAAATATCTCAGCCCAAATATCTCAGCCCAATCCTCAGCCCAAATATCTCAGCCCAAATATCTCAGCCCAAATATCTCAGCCCAAATATCTCAGCCCAATCCTCAGCCCAAATATCTCAGCCCAATCCTCAGCCCAAATATCTCAGCCCAAATATCTCAGCCCAATCCTCAGACCAAATATCTCAGCCCAATCCTCAGACCAAATATCTCAGCCCAATCCTCAGCCCAAATATCCCAGCCCAATCCTCAGCCCAAATATCTCAGACCAAATATCTCAGACCAAATATCTCAGACCAAATATCTCAGACCAAATATCCCAGCCCAAATATCCCAGCCCAAATATCTCAGCCCAATCCTCAGACCAAATATCCCAGCCCAATCCTCAGCCCAAATATCTCAGCCCAAATATCTCAGCCCAAATATCCCAGCCCAATCCTCAGACCAAATATCTCAGCCCAATCCTCAGCCCAAATATCTCAGCCCAAATATCTCAGCCCAATCCTCAGACCAAATATCTCAGCCCAATCCTCAGCCCAAATATCTCAGCCCAAATATCCCAGCCCAATCCTCAGCCCAAATATCCCAGCCCAATCCTCAGACCAAATATCTCAGCCCAATCCTCAGCCCAAATATCTCAGCCCAAATATCTCAGCCCAATCCTCAGACCAATCCTCAGCCCAAATATCTCAGCCCAAATATCTCAGACCAAATATCTCAGCCCAATCCTCAGCCCAAATATCTCAGCCCAAATATCTCAGCCCAAATATCTCAGCCCAATCCTCAGACCAATCCTCAGCCCAAATATCTCAGCCCAAATATCTCAGACCAAATATCTCAGCCCAATCCTCAGCCCAAATATCTCAGCCCAAATATCTCAGCCCAAATATCTCAGCCCAATCCTCAGCCCAAATATCTCAGCCCAATCCTCAGACCAAATATCTCAGCCCAAATATCTCAGCTGTAATGAAGATTCTGCTATTATAATATATATTAATTCCAAATGAGACTATAAAAAGAGCTAAAGAGCTCACTATTTAGAACTTGTTGTGCGCATGAAATATCATAAATATATTTCACGCGTCTACGATGCCATGTGACTCAGATATTTGGGCTGATGTGACATCAAAAATAAGGGCCCAGTCCAATATCTCAATCCAATCCAAGTAGGGAATTAACTAGCGATTGATTAATGAATCAATCGCCAGTGATAAGCTGCAATTTCTTGCATCACATAAGGTGTGGGTGGCGCGACTGTGATATAAGGAATTGCAGCTTGTCTCTGGCAGTTGATTCATTAATCAATCGCTAGTTAATTCCCTACTTGGATATACGGAAATTCATACGCACACATAAATACTAATGAATATGAACAGTGGGGGCTGTTCATCCCTTAGCTTTCTTTTAGTTCATTTTGTTCAAATATATATTTTTAATACAAAGGCTGTGTCACGCTCATAAATCTCACTCATAAATCTGACTGTGCTCAAGCAATTTACCAAGAATTTCGTGCAGGCCCTTGAGTTCGGGTGCTGACATTCTATACACAGCATGGTTCTGTAGCTCAGCATCCTGATACAGCTCAAGTGTCAGATTCTGTGGGCGACGTGGTGGCAGTTCTTCTGGTAGTTCTTCTGGTAGTTCATTGTGAAGTCAGTCCGTGTAAATTGTGCTGAGCCACATGGCTTTCGGGTGTGCTGCTGCTATATTTTTATTGCTGCTGTCTGCTGCTGTTCTGATGGTGTTAATTTATACTGCCTGATGCAAGGCCTGTAGCATCTCAACGACGGCCCAGAGGTCGTCCTGCGGGCTAACGTCAAGGTAGGCAAGTGCAGCGACCTCAGGCCCCATTCCCTCCCCCTGCAGTGGCGCTGGCACATACTCGGGAATGGAACCATAGCGTGTCTGAATAATGCGCTGGTCCCAGTCGACATGTGCATTATTGCGTGCCATCCATGGTACACCGACAATGCATGCATATTTAATTGGGGCGACAATGCAATTAAATAAATCGGCTGTGGGGCCAGCAACAATGTGCAGCTGGGGCACAACACAAGCAATGGATATTTCACTCTTATCAGTGAGTGATGCAGTGACTGGGGAAATCGGGGGAGAAAATTTAATGTGCGACAGCGAGTCGGCAAACTGCTCGCTCAGCACCATGCCAGTACAACCACTGTCAAATAATGCGACAGCGCACACCAGCAACAACAATTACAAATAAAAATGCAGGGGAAAATCCGCCCGACAGACTGAATAAAAATATGAGAAGGTCTGTGAAAAATAGTATCTAATTTATTGGCGGGATAAAAATAGGGAGGGAGGAAAGAGGAAATACTATTTTTGCCAGTAGAAGCGACCTGGCGGTCTACTGGCTGGTGTGAAAACCCTGAGAATTGGAAGAAGCAGGAGGTTGTTGTTGCTGCAGCTGGTGACAACTGTGTGGGTGCATGAATGGCATTTGTGCATAGTACATGGTCTAGGCTGTGGGGAACTGGAAGGCAGGCTGGCAGAATTGTTAACAACTGTATTTCATAAGTATACTAATTTTATATTCAATCAGAACTAGGAAAAGAGAAGAGAGTGAACTAATAAATGTTGTTTTGCCCTTTTTATGACTGTGAGTCTTTGTACTCACGAGGAAAAGGGTAACTGATGGTCATTGCCTGTAAAGTAAATCTATGGCCAACACTTATAGTGGATTTTTGAAGATAATATATTTAGCACGAATAGCCTTATTACAGGTATAAATCAAAAACGTATATTTATTTCTTCCAAGAACAAGTCCTGGCTGCCCGACAGCCCTTCCTTATATGCTCTTGTTACGCAGCCTGAGGATATGGAGGTAGATTGCTGAGGGCGAAAATCATGAGACAGATTCTCGTCAGCTAACAGATAGATCTGATATGGGCCAAATCACAGGGGATCAAATTAGGCGTCACAATTGACATCCAGACATACTGTCTGTCTCGAAATAAATGCGCTGAGCGCACAAATACAGACATGCCAACTATATCATATCAGAGACCCGGGCTACTTTCATAAACACCAGTTCTATAAGCACCAGTTCTCGCGAACGGAGCACACAACTGCCAGTGAGTGCCACAAAGACAAGGAGATATATATAAGGCGAGGCCGGCGATAATAGCACTTTAGAAACACTAGTAAGGCCTCTATAGCTTCACACCCATTCTTTAGCACTGTCACAGTAGTGCTCCCCACCCCCTCTTACATAACACTCTTCTTGGCATATAAATAAACTAGAATAAAATATCATCATTGCTTAATTGACACGTATGCAATCAATTAATCTCAGTAAAGCAACATGCAAAGCCATGTGCCCTAACTGACATATATCATATCTCTTCATATATAAATCGCAATGCTTTTTTAATTGAACATATATTATATTGAAAAAAGCATAGTAATGTTAAAGATAAAGAATATAAAAATCGGCGTGTTCACAGACTAGATTGCCTGCAGATTGGGCGACTGCACCGGCACTGGTGCACGTTGCTCGGCGCGGATCTTGTTCTTGTGCATCCGTGTGATGAACACGTCATCCAGTACATTTTCAGGAATCGTGATAACCATGTTTCCGCGGTTGATGACGTTGTCCGAGTCACAGTACCCAAGAATGGCTTCAAACTCTGAGCTGTGGCACCCACGGATACGGTTGATCTCGGTGCTGGTGTAGTTAGCCAGACCATGCCCAATCTCGATAACCTCTGAGCGGATGGGCGTCATGGCGTTAAGCACGCGCGCCTTATCGGGATCCAGGTTGTCGGTGCTGACCACGGCCTCGCGCTCGGGCTCGTACACTACGCGCACAGCCTGGTTGGACGAGAAGACACCTTCTACACGCCTGATGCCCGCGGCAAACAGCGACTTCTTGAAGCGTGCCAGCGCAACAACAGCACCGGCATCGACGTAGATCGTGCCTGCGCAGTACATACCGTGCAGAATCCACCACTTACGGTCGATCATCGGGCGCAACTTGGCAGTGAACCGCGTGCATAGCACGCTGGACGGCACCGGCGCGTCCGGCAATGTATCGGGCGCCGAAAAGTACTCGATGATGTCGACGACGCGCTGGGGCATGGCGCCGTTTGTGATGATTGTGGTGACGCCGGCCGCTGTGGCTAACTCGGCAGCGATCAGCTTTGTCGCCATGCCACCTGTGCCGACGGCTGATCCGGCAGAGGACACGTCGACGGCTTCGCGCAGTGCCTTAATATCAGTAACGTTGGTTACAGGCTTGGCGTTGGCATTGCGGCGCGGGTTGTCAGTGTACAGACAGTCAACGTCTGTCAGCAGGAACAGGTAGTCGGCATGCACCATGCCAGCTGTGATCGCGGACAGCGTGTCGTTGTCGCCGAAGCGAATCTCGCCCAGACTGACTGTGTCGTTCTCATTGACGATGGGCACAACGCTCATCTCGAGAAGCGCCTCGAAAGTGTTGCAGGCGTTGAGGTATTGCGTGCGCTACAAGCAGGTAAAAAGGATGTTTGGCGTTGAATTGTTAGAAGTGGTTCACATTGGCAAATCAAAAGCAACTTTTTTACACATAAATGCAGAGGATAACCCTCGCCTTGCATCGAATCCATGGCTTCTTACCTGTGACAAGTCGTTACGCGTCAGCAGAACCTGTGCGACAGGCTGGGCCAGATGGCCAAACAGATCGTCGTACAGCGCCATCAGACGGCCCTGTCCGACAGCGGCGATGGCCTACAGATCAAAATGAAAAATGTACAATTGATCGAGCAAATGATTAATTGTTTGATTCAGCAGACAGAAGGCCAATGGTGCGAATCAATGCACACGTGCCACAAATATCGTAGAATCAATCGAGATGGTGTAGGGTGATACAAAAACAAAACAATACAACAGAAAATATGCAATCTCGGCCAATTTAAAAGAGGCCAGAGATAATAGTGACACATCAAGACAGTGGAGCAAAGAAAGAAAAAACTATCAGTTTTCAAAATAAATTACTCACCTGGATGACAGCCAGCTCCTTGGGCTTGATAGGGATGTCGAGACGACGCAAGCCAAGGCCCACAGCACCACTGGATACAAGCACCACGCGGTGACCGAGCTCCTTGAGCTTAACAATAGTCTCGACCATCATGGACAGATTAGCCAGCATGGGCATATGCGTGACCGGATCGCAAATAGAGCTAGTGCCGAGCTTCAGCACAATAGTCAAGCTCTTCCCACTAACACTGCTCACGTCACTGCACACCGACCCTGTGGGCGACCCTGGACGCGACAGAGATCTGCTGTTGGACCGCAGATTGGTCTTTGACCGTCTGCGCCGTGGCCCACCGTGCTTGTCCACGTTGGTCACCAACGAGCTGACATTGCGCCGCAGCCCAATCGAGGAGCTACTGCCTGAGGGCGTGCCCAAACTGGGTGCGCGCCCGTGGCCAGGACGCGGCGCGCCCATGTCCAGCTGTGAGCTGGTGCCGACCTCCTGCGACATTCCCAAGGCAGGATTGAAGCCGGGTGACACACGCTCGGGGGTGTTGAGTCCCGAAGCTGACGATGGAAGCATATCCTGCCGAACGGTCTTGGAAGCAGCTGCCTTTTTAAAGTGCGACGAGTTGAGGTGCAGCGGGTGGCTGGGCTCGATACGGAGATAGTCGTCGGAAGAATTCGACGAATCCCTGTGCTCTTGCTTAAGATGAGGAGGGATAAGGAGGGAAGAAGAAGAAGAGTTGTCGAGACTTAGAGAGGAAAGCTCGGATGATGTTTCGCCAATGTCGGTTTCGTTGGCAAGCTTGGAAGGGGAGTATTGGTTTTGGGAAGAACTGTGGATATCAAAGGCTTCTGGATCGTTAGGGAACGCCATTCTAGGCATGCCGCGCCGTCCTCTGCGGCTTTTATTGCTGTCGCTGCCGCCCTCCTTGCTGTCGTAATTGCTCATACTCCTGAAGATATGATGAAGATAAAAAGTATAAAAAAGGAAAGGAAATAAGAGGGGTGGGGTGGGTTTGAGGTACGGGTAAAGCTGGTGTTTATTTTTGTCTCCGACTCCCGGTAGCGTGATTTACAATAGACTAAAAAATAAAAGGGAAGGAAAGGAAAAGACAAAAGAAGCGATGTTGTTATTGCAGACCAGCGTGCTGCGTGTCTGACTGCTTGCTTGCGTGTGGTGCTGATTGTCTGAATGAAGAAAAAAGTGTCAGAGGTAGGAGTAGGGGGGGTGTAATGAAACAGGGTTCCGGACCTAATTTGGCAGGGGAAAATAATCAAAAAAAGTAGGGAAAGGGCCGAGATAGGTGTGAATTTTGTATGAATTTCTTTTTTTATTGCTGTTGAGTTGAATTGTTTGTGTATGAAATGGAATGTAATGAAAATTATGAATAAAACAGAAGTCAAGCCTAAAGGTAGTTTTAATTTTAAAAAAAAAAAAACTCGAGCTTGCTTTCCACCCCAAGCCTCTTCTCATATATTCCTTTTTATACCTGAGCACGATGCTGCATTTTTTCATCTGTAACTTGGTGCTACCAAGTCATCATCAGCCCCAGGCTACAAAAAAACAGACTGTGCTTAAAAACAACAGAATTTGTTTCAAAATTCTTGTTTTGGAATGGTGTTTGACATCACTAAGATGAAGAAAGCAATTTGGATATGGATGCGCGGGCCAGGCAAATAAATTATTGGGCGGGGGGAGAGCTCTGAAACGATAGACGGTTAATTCCTAACCAATGGTCATTTTTGACTTTCGGCCAATATCGGAGAGTCTAGGCAATAATGAGCTACGTCATAGATAATGCCCCTTATGTTTTGATTACAATTGCAATTGGCCCGCTGGCGTGTTGAAACGACACGACGTACGGCTACGTAGAAATAAATACATGCAATTACCGACAATCCCATTCAATGTCCCAATAATAGCGACAATGACGATAATAGCAGGCAAAACGGCTTTGAGCCAGTGGCATAGTTGCACCCACACACGCCATCCACCACCCAATCTTCTGTTCGGCAACTCTTTTCTCGGCATTATGATTCTGCTTAATTCCTTTTGTTCATTGAAAGTGGTTGTGCGCATTTCCGGACAATCCCTTCCTCCCCTTTTTGAATATTGAATATTGAGCGGGGAAGGCACACAAAACTAGCACAGCTATGATGTAAAAATTACGTCACAATCAAAAATAGAAAATAAATATATTCTAGACGTTCATCATTTGGATGTCCTCGGTGGTATCTTCGTGCTTCCTGGCTTCCCACCACTTGAATGCCTCGTCGACCCACAGGACAGAAGACGACAGGGTGATGATCTTGAGAATGTCCAGCAAGCCCAGGGCCTCAGTCTGGAACACCCGCTGCAAAAACGGGAGGTAAATGACGCCTAGCTGGCCGATGAGCGAGCCAGCGACAGCAAAGTTAAAGGCTGTATTGCTGAATATTCCGAAATCAAACACTGAGCGGCGGGCTGAGCGGCATGTCAGCGCATTGAACATATCAAAGCACACGAATGTTGTAAATGTCTATATGTGAATGGAAAAATGCAATCGAAAAGGAACATTTGTTATTGTTAGTGTGAATTTGTGCGAGCATGTGCAAAAAACAAAACCAATATATAAACAGGTTTGGGAAATTCTCAAACCAATAGGATCATTTTTTAAATAAAAATTGGCCGAGCATTTTTGCCTCGGGCGTTCTTTTCCATGGGAGAAGAAATAAATAAACTTACCATGCTAGTGTCCCGAGCTGTGACCGCGCCATCTTGCATTTCGGAGACGTAAACTGCCATGGTTCCGGTGACAATAAGGGCGGCAGCGGTGAGAACGCGGGTGACGAGAGGACGAGTGATTATGTTTGCGTTTTTCGGGCGCGGAGGCTGCTTCATGACCTCGGGATCCACAGGCTCGACGCCCAGCGACTGAGCAGGCGGACCATCCATCAGAATGTCTAAAATGAAAAGAAAATAAAGAATCAAAAATTAATTAAAACAATATACATCATTTTGTATTTGCGTTCCTGTAATGCCCGATCGAGCATTAGTGAATAACAATAACCTCATGTGTGTTATGCATGGATGTGCTTTGCATGCATAGCATATGCAGTTTCACACACAAAAAAGAAAATATAAAAACGTCACACACAAAACCGTGCCACAACAGAACAATAAAAAACATCATCAGCAATTTGATCCAATTGGAAGACTTACTGATCCACAGGACTTGCATGGCATTCAGCGGCTGCGGCAGGCCAATTATAGTCGACAGAGCCACCAAAGTCAGCGCAGCGACGCTCGTGCTGAGCTGGAACGTGACGAAGTTGCGAATATTACTAAAGATGCTCTTCCCCTCCTCAATCGCCGACAGAATAGTCGACAGGTCATCGTTGACCAAAACAACATCCGCTGCCTCCTTGGCCACATCCGTCGCGTTCTCGCCCATGGAAATACCAATGTCCGCAAGCTTCAGCGCCGGCGCATCATTGACGCCGTCGCCAGTCATCGCCACAACATCGCCAGCCTGCTGCAGCGCGCGCACAATGCGTACCTTATGCTTGGGCGTCGCCCGTGCAAACACAGACACCTCACGTATATTCTCGGCCAGCTCCAAGTCGCCAATACAGTCCAGCTGCGATCCCAGCATGCAGCCGCGGTGGTCGCCCAGAACCGGAATCCCAATACTGCGGGCAACTGACACTGCAGTGGTCTCGCTGTCGCCTGTGATCATAACCGTGCGCACACCAGCACTCATCAGCCGCGCAATCGTCAAGTTAACGCCGTCGCGTGGCGGATCATGCATGACGAAAAGCCCCGCAAAGACCATCTGCCCTTCGACGCCAAATGCCGCGGCAACAACACGCAGACCGCGCAGCGAGAGCTGATCGGCGTGCGTCACAATACCCTCGGTGACCGCCTTGGTGATCGGATCGGCGCTGCCATTGGCGCCAAAATACAGCTTGCATCGCTCCATGATGGTCTCCAACGCACCCTTCATGTAGATGACATTGCGCTTGGTGCCCGGCAGCTGCGGAGCGGCCGCGTCGTTGTCGGCCGAAACCTCGACCTGCATGAACTTGGTCTCCGAGTTGAACGGCACCTCAGCCAGGCGCTCAATACGCTCGCGTTCGTCAAAGTGTCTGATACGCATGACAGCGTTGAGAATGGCAATGTCCGTCGACTGGCCGATGAAGGCACCGCGATCGTCGGTCGTCGCGTTATTGCACATGTTGCCGGTGCGCAGGAGCTGCTGAAGCGAGCGCGTCTGGGCAATTCCCGACAGCGTATCGGCGCGCACCGTGGTCAGGCCGTCAGCCGGCGTGTACAGGTACTCGACCTCCATGCGGTTGAGCGTCAGCGTGCCGGTCTTGTCCGCACAAACCACATTGACAGCACCAAGAGTCTCGACCGACGGCAGTTTGCGGCAAATAGCCTTGCGCTTAGCCATCTTAAAAACTCCCAGTGCCAGCGTCACCGTCACGACAATAGGCAGGCCCTCGGGAATGGCAGCCACAGCCAGCGATACGCCAATGGTAAACATCTCGAGCCACCCCTTGCCCTGCAAGACGCCGATGCAAAAGATAAAGCCAATGGCACAGAACGACACCAGCGAGAGCTGTTGACCGAGCTTATCCATGTCGCGCTGCAGCGGCGTGCGCGGCACCTCGATGTCACGCATCATCTCGTGGATGTGGCCAAACTCCGTCATCGACCCAATGCGCACGACGACGCCGGTGCCGTGGCCGTTGCGCACCAGCGTGCCCATAAATGCAATGTTGCACCGCTCGGGGAAGCTCAGCTCGTACACCTGCGAGTGCACGCGGTCGGCGGACTTGGCTAGGGCCTCGCTCTCGCCGGTCAGCGCTGACTCGTCGATCTCCAAATGGTTGGCGCTCACAATGCGCACATCCGCGGGGATCCGGTCGCCGGTAACGAAGCGGACAATGTCGCCAGGAACCAGGTGATCGGCCAGCAGGCGAACAGACTCGCCGTCGCGCACGACGTGGCAGAAATTGGGCACCAGCGACGCCAAAGCCTCCAGCGACTTCTCCGACCGATACTCCTGCACGAACCCCACAGTGGACACTATCAGAATGGCCAGTGTAATGCTAAAGGCATCGTCCAGATTGCCTACGAGAACTGACACGCCGGCTGACCCGAATAGAAGCATCACCATTGAGTTGGTTACGATGCTCTTGATAAACTTTACAAATATGTTCTCTTCCTCGCCCCCCTCCAGTGCATTCTTGCCGTATACGCGCTGCCGCTGCTGCACGCTTAGGGATGTTAGGCCGGTGGTTGCGTGCGTGAACAGTGAGTCGAGCACCGCTTGTGTCTCCTCTTGCGCGCACTCGCTTGTGCTTTTTAGTGGGCCGTGTGGCATGTCCTGCTGGTGCTTCTGTGGCGGGTACGTCACCGCTGCTGCTGCTGCTAGTGGCACTGGCATTGTGTAGGAGAAGGAAAACTCGGTAATTTTAAAAAAGTAAAGGGAAAAAAAAGTAAATGCGACAGAGATGTGAGCTTGGTTGAAATGTCCTGGGCTGATTATGCGTAGCTTTTCTAAAACCTGGCTCCGTGGTCAAACTCGCAAAAAATAAACAAAAAGAACAGGCTCAAGTAATTTCGTAATTGAAGACACGCAAAGAGTTGAGAAAAAGGGGGGAAATTGAGAAGACAGAAGGTAACTTCCCCCTTCATTTTTTTTCGATCTGAGAATGTGATTAAAAAAAGGATACGCGGCACTTCGCCACTATGCATTCACATCAATGCCTGTCGGATCTGCTCGTTCAGCCGGCTGATCTTCACAGCGAGATCCTTAATCCTGCAAGCGTCCGGATCATCCTCCAGCATCCCCAGCACATTCGCTATGTGGCCTAGCGCAAGGCGCAGGGCGTCGGGGGACCGATACGCGCGATCAAACGCCGCCAGCCGGCCGCCGCCGTCACAACCCCCGTCCCGCACTGCCTGCAGCTGCGCCAAATAAATGCGTGCCACGCTCTCCAGAAATCCAGCAAACAAGCAGTAGTCTGTGCCACTGTCGGCGCGTAGCACCACCTGCACATGCTCGTCAAAGCCATCCATGTCGACGACGTCCCTGAGCGCATATTTGACGGCATCCAGGTCGGCCCTGAGGCGCGCATACATGCGGTGCAGGTTGTGTTCGTTCGTCCAATTGTGGTTGATTGAAATGGTGTCGCCAACGTTGATTACCTGGTGCCACCAGCCGGCTGGCACAAAGACGGTTTCACCAGGGGATTGCATGATCTCTAGAGTTTTGAGCTCGCTGAGCCGCGGGTACTTTTGCTTGTCGTAGTCCATCAGGTTGTACACCCAGTTGCCCAGCCCATCGGTGAACAGGTGGTTCTGGCCGGGCAGCACCAGGATCCATTTTTTGTGGCCGCAGATATTGGCGCTCCACGAGTACGACCGGAAGACATCCTCGTGGAACGGGGTCCACGTGGCGTCGCCACCCAGATAACAGAACCGAAAGTCATCGCCAGCCGCTTCGCTATCGCAATGCAGGTTAAGCCAGTCGTTCGACAGGTGCGCTAGCGGCCGGTATGCGGAGAAGGGGCTATTCTGCGTAAAGTGCCAGTCCTTGCAGTATAACTTCGAGTTGCTGTGCCATTTTGAGATAAAGTCGCTAAAGGACATGGTTGTGCGCTTTTGGTCGGAAAAATACACTGTGTCGCATTCGGCTACTTGTACTTGCGCGTGTGCATAGAGTTCGAGGAGGCGCGGGAAATTGGGCTTGCCGTCGGATACCCACTCGCGACGTGCTGCCCAGGTGCTGGTGAAGTGGCTGCCCAGGATGACCGGCAGGTTGGGCTCAAGGAATTCTTTGACAAATTCTTCGACGCTCAGCTGGTCTCTGCGCTCGACCCTGTCGATATCCATCTTCAATGCGCTAAAGTATAATGAAATGAAAATTATAATGTTTTTGAAAAGTTTTAGACTAATCGGTCATTTTTCGTATTTTATCTATTTTTAACGTTGATATGGAGATAGACCACAGCATTGCTTGGTAGTGGGATTTTTTTTGTGGTTGTTTTTGTTTCTCCACAAAATATTAAATTTTCCTTTTATTACCCCTTATCCAAAATCCACTTATTTACCATATTCCTGGGAAACAAACACTGTCTCCGCATTCTTAAACCACACGAAGCATGACACTTGGCGGAGAATGAAAAATATAAAAAAGAAGGGATTGTCTCGCAGCAAATGAATAATGTCACCAGACATGG
Organism: Kickxella alabastrina; assembly: GCF_025024165.1. NCBI lineage: Eukaryota > Fungi > Kickxellomycota > Kickxellomycetes > Kickxellales > Kickxellaceae > Kickxella > Kickxella alabastrina. Next base: position 12,912 of record NW_026251615.1, read on the forward strand.
AAGACATATGCAATTGTTCTAAATATATGAAACCAAAGCTGGCGGGTTATGTTTTTTTTGAACTTAAACTTTACCAATAACAAAGGTGTTTTTGTTATTGTTGTTCAGGATTCCGAGTCAAATGCAAGAAATCCCCCTAACACAAAATTGTGGCTTTATTTAAAAAAAAAACTCTTGTTTCTCACACAAAACCCCCTCCCCATAAATTAACGCATGTGCCGTGTGAACCCTGCAGAAAGAAAAGAACAACCCCACCACATCCTCTCGCAAGTCAAGACAAAAAAAAGAGGTCAAACACTTAAATACCACTGTCTATTTCCAATACAAATAAAAAATTTCGCGCGCGATACCTAAAAACAACAATCCACCTTTATTTTTCTTCCATCATATTTTTCTTAAAATATTTCCGTAAACACAAAACAACCATGACTGCCGCTGCATCCTTTAGGCAGTTAATTGAGACACTGCCGCAACCACTGGTGCAACAAGCGATCCACAAGACATTCATAGAGGAGGACCAGGCCGACAGAGAGCGCATGGTGCAGAACCTGGACCAATCAGACTCCAAATCCAGTCCTATCAGCGACTCCCAGCGCGGGCGCAACTACGATCTCAACCGGTACTGCAACGTCATCCCGTTCAACCACAACCGGGTGCGCCTGCAGGGCAAAAATGATTACATCAACGCTAGCCACATTCAGCTGCCCGCCGAGCTCTCGGCCAACAAATACATTGCCACCCAGGGCCCGCTTAACCACTCAACAGGGGACTTTTGGAAGATGACTTGGGAGCAGGGCGCCTTGGCCATTATTATGCTGGCCAACCCCGTTGAAGGCCGCCGGAACAAATGTGCCACGTACTGGCCTGCGTCTACTGGACAGCAGATCAAAGCGGGCGACCTCACTGTGACTCTAGCTGACGAAAGACCCATGCAGGATTGCTTTGCCGTTACTGTGCGCAAAATCACCCTGGCGCACAAATTGCATCCTGGAGTGACCCGCACAGTGACTCAGCTCCATTACACGGAATGGCCGGATCACGGCGTGCCGCAGTCGCCGCTGCCGATGCTGAGAATGATGCAGGAGCTCAGAAGTGGAATCTCGCCGAATCCTGAAACCCCCGTTATTGTGCATTGTAGTGCGGGCGTTGGTCGCACGGGTACGTTTATTATTATTGATTCGGCCTTGGCTTATTTTGCCAAAAATTCTGATTATGAGGGCGATTACGTGCAGGATGCGTTCAAGTCTTTGCGCAAGCAGCGCTCGCTGATGGTCCAGGTCCTGGAACAGTACATGCTGTGCTACCAGGTCATTGGGTACACTCTCAACAACAAGCAGTGAGAGAGGGAGGGGGTTTATGCATAGAAGGGATATGTCTTTTTATCGATTATTTTTTATATAATCTTTTGTTTTTGGTCATTATTTTCATTAATATTAAACTTGGATACAAAAGCCTCATGTTGCATGTCGATATGATGCTATTCACACTCAATATATATTGCACGCATGTGCATGCTGTCTGTGCCATGCAATGCTCTTGTCGTGTGCTTGGTTGGGTCGAAGCATTCGTGTCTGTCGCAAAAAGTGAAGACAATTTTATGGATGATAAATCATAAATACGCGCAAAAAGACATGCCAAAGAAATACAAGTTGTAGTGTAGTTTTCTGCAAAGACCAACCTTGTATGAACAGACAAACGACACATCACTCTACTCATAGTAAAAAAAAACTCCCAAGAAAGGAGACTGTCAAAGATAATATCAGACATGAAATAAATGAAGAAATGCAGTAAATTAGCATCAAAGATTTATCACCCCAATTTTTCCTTCTTTATTTCTCCCAGCCCATGGGCTTTTTTCGTCAGCCTCATGGTTGTATTTCTTCCCCCCTTTTACTTCTTGCAAAAACATCTCGATATTGCTTGCTTTTACACTTTAACCTTCCAACAAGGAAAAAAATAGCCTGGAAAAGAAGGGATTTGCCATGTTCCAGTAATAAAAATACAATCGCACTCCTGTTTTTTTTTCCCACATTTTCTCCCTTGTTCTTTTTTTTGGGCTCTTCTTTTTTATCCTCTCCTTGCACCCTTTAACCTGATTTTGTTGGAATTCGTTATTCCTGGAATATTGCAGTTGGCAAACGCACACATTAGCTCACGCGTTTTTCTAGTCAAACGATTCTTTCTTTCTTTCACTGTTCCAAAACACATTTTCAAATCATCTCTTTTTTTTGTTGAATTTTTTCTTTTAATTCAGCATCTTTTTATTATTATTATTTGTAAATTACGCAAACACAAACCCACAAACCCACAAACACAGACACAGACACAGGGCTACGCTACACTGCTTCAGCTACTCAACCACAGTAGCAACCTCTTTTCAACAACTCCCCCCCTCCCTCTCTTCCTTTCCTCCACCTTTTTATTCAGTGTTCTTATATAAAACATAGCAGCATGTCGCTAAAGGCTGAACTCGAACAGTGGCACCAGGCAGTCGAGTACTTTGACGAGCAAAACTACACAGCAGCCTTGGAAATCTTTGACGTACGTACCTCACCCAAATTCAAACGCAACTAGATAATAACGG
>NW_026251616.1:0-15400 GCF_025024165.1 Kickxella alabastrina
CGATGAGGAAGGGAAACGACTAGTGAACGCCCTCCCCTATTGAAGTTGTGGAAAAACATGAGAAAAACATTGCTCATTATTATCACCCTTCCATCCCTCCCTCTCTCCCTCTCTCTTCAGAGAATATGCTGTTCAGCCAGCTCTTTGCGCGTCGGCCTGTTTTCCAGCTTCTTCTCCAGATTATCCTCGAGCAGATTCCACTCCAGCTCAACTTGCTTGGCCTGCAGCGCCGGAGCCACCGAGGACCTCTTCAAAATATTGTGGTCCTCGAGCTCCTCTCGCCCCGGCCTCTGCTCCAGCTTCTTCTCCAAGTTGTCTTCCAAAAGACTGCGCTCCAGCTCCAGCTGCTTGGCCTGCAGTGCCGGGGCGACCGTGGTCTTCTTCAGCACATTGTGCTCCTCAAGCTCCTCTCGCGTGGGGCGCCGCTCCAGCTTGTGCTGGACAAGATCGAGGATCTCTTGAGGAAGCGAGTTTTGCTCGGCGGTGGTGTCCATATTGGTAGCTTTTCGTGTAGTTGCAATGTAAAGCAGACAATGTGGTGCTGTAAGTAAATTTAAATGTAGTATTAGTAATAGTAATAGTAAAACGCGCGTCTACGAGAAAAAAAGAGACAAAAGTGGGTGGGCAGGCTGGGTGCCAGCTTTAAAGCATTTATTTTTGTTTTGCGCACTGTATTTCCGTACCGCCCCGTCCCAGTCAGCGGAATGTGTATGCTGGCCGCAATTGCGCGTGATCTACGCTTCCTCCCTCCCTCCCATTCCTGCGGCCAGAGGAGCACAAGCGCACAGGCGCACAGGCGCACAAGCCCAGGAGGAACCCAAGAAAGCCAAGCCTCACGTTGCCAATGCGGAAAAGGCAACGTCACCGCTCGCGTGCCTGCCCACCCCGCCCCCTCATCTTGCTCTTGTTGTGATTTTTAAATCCAGAACAAAGTCAGCTGAGCGTTGCCATCATCGCCGAAAAAAGAAGGGAAAAGCATGAAGGCCGAGACTTGGCACGTGCGCATGCTATATTTCTATAATCATAATTATTTTTGCCAATCGATCAGAATTTGACTTTGCTCGTTTTCCTCTTCTTTTTTCTTCTGCCCGCTTTCAAAAGCTGCATTCCAAAATTCAATTTCCCACTTGACAATGCTCCGACCAGTTTTTCTGCTGCAGCGGCGGCCAATTCCGCCGCTCTTCGCCCTGCGAGCGCTCAAACCCAAAGCCACTTCCACAGCACCAGCCCTCGGCCACGCACAGCTGCTTTCTCAGCAGAGGCACTACTCCAGCAGAACACCCTTTGGCAGGCCGTCGCCCTTCCGGTGGATCAGGCCGCTGGCATATACGGCCGGCGGCATAGCCTTGGTTGCTGTGGGCTGGCCCGTTTTGCGCTACGTTTTTGCCGGCGGGCTCGCATACGGAGCCATGCGTCTGGTCCGCCTATGGGTGCTTGTCCGCAAACTCGACAAGACCATTGGCGCAGCCCAAGCCTCATTCCCTGGCGGCAGCGGCGCCCTTGGAGGCCAAAGCCCCCTTGGCGCGCTGCTGAAAAACATGCTTGCTTTGTTTGGCGGATTCCCTAGCATGCGTGGGGCAGGCGCAGCGGTGTCGCCCTTATGTGTGGGTTCCATGCGGAGCGTTGCTGAAACCAGCTTTCGCGCGTCCTGTGTTTCCGATAGTAAAGTCGCTGCTATGATCCACGAGGCGCTTGGCTACGTTGGCCTTGCCGATGGGTTTGCGCTGGGCGAGCCGATGGATGTGCAGTCATCGACAGTTATGATGAATGGCCAGAGCAAGAGCCGCCTGGAGGCTGTTTTCCCTGTGTTTGTTGATGGCGCGGCGACGAATTTGTTTGTTCAGGCACTGGCCAACGTTATGACGGATGCGGGCGCGGTTGATGTCGATGGGGTGCGTGTCTGGGCGCGTATGGCTTCGGGCGAGGTTGCTGAGGCCAGCATTGGCGTTGTGCATGAGGGCGAAGAAGATGAAGGTGACGACACGGATGACCAGAAGAAGGGACGCCGCAAAGTGCAGGACGCTGAGTACAAAGATCTGTAAGAGCACTGAAAAAAGGACTAGTTTTTTTTTTGCTTGTATAATAAATATATTTTCTTTCCTTTTGCCTTCAAGCTGCTGTTATAATTTGGACGCAATCACTGCCCCTCACCAGCGGATGCTGGGTGCTGCGCCTCAGCTGGTGATTATGATTTAATCCCCCCGTTTCGCCATCACACCTATGATCTTTGTTGAAATAAAGTATAAATAGCATAGGCGAATAAAGGAAGTTAGAGCAAAGAAATCTATTTCTATTAATGCAATTGAACAATGACAATGGGTACTTAGCATCTACCAACTTGAGGTACATACAAAAGTACATGTATTGCCACCGCTATTTTGGGTGTGTTTATTTTTGAAATACGTCTTTACTTGAAATTTTTATGATGGGGCGCTGGGGGGAGTAGATGCTGCGCTTGCCTTCCACAAAAAATAATTATAGTTGATTTATTATTGTGCACACATACACTAACAAAGTAATGTATATTTTTCTCACCAAACGACTATAAAATCTGTTCCAAATTCAAACAAATATATTGTGTTTTTACATGTAAATCTAAACAGCATTTTATTTTCTTATTCCAAACAATTTCAATTGACCATGCCGGCCTTTACTAACAATAACAACAACGCAATAAAGCATTGCAACAACGCCAGTAGCGACCCTAACAATGATTGCGGCACTGCTGAGTGTGAAAGTACGCTCAGCATGATATTATGTTGCTTTCTTCCTTGCTGCCCAAAATAATTGGCAAATTCCAGCATAATTATTTTGGTACATTTTACATGTATTTGAAATATCTGCATAGCGTAGCCTAAAAATATGTGCCGCATTGTTATTCACAATTAAGGCAAGTGCTCTACGCATTATGAACATCACTAATTAGAACGCTACAACAAATACATTGATATTCAGTTTACTTGATACGTTGTTCCCCAGTAGCATTACCATTACGTGTGTCTAACCATGACATACCCCCCTCGAGGGTTTGAAGGTGGTGTAAACAATTTTTTTGGCTTTAAATACTTTTTTTTGCAGTTTTTGCAGTTTTCCTTTTTTTGTTCAAGAATACATTTTGCTAAATAAATATTTTAAAACATTGACAAATGCCACCGTAAACGTGAAAATCCATTAAGTCTAAATGTGCTTCATCTTTCTCATTGGATTGTCATTTATAAGTTTGCAACCCTTAAAAACTTGGTTTTATTTACTTTCTTGCTACTTACTACATTTGTATTATTGCACTATTTTTCAATCATAAAATATTTCTATTTGTGCTTTTTTATTTTAATAAAACATATGTTCAGCTTTCAGCCAAACCTTTTCAATTTACTCCAACTTACTCCAATTTTGTAATAAACTTATTCGTACTAACTAATTTTTATTAAAAATCCACTATAAGGGAGCTTAAAGAGCTCCGCTTATCTATTCGAAACTATCGCCCGTGAAAATAGAAATCGTGATCGTAAACAATCACAATTTTAAACAATCGCAAATTCCCAATTGCAATTGTCACGTGACATCGCAATAATTGATGTCACAAATTTACTCTTTTAAAATGGTAATTAAAGGGGATATTTTCTGTTTAGGAATACTTGTTTCTGTGATTCTAGAGCTGCTATTTACTTTATTTCCCAATTTTATTGTATTTTGGAGTTGTAAATAATAACCTGTATGTTTTAGTATAAAATAAAACTGCATGAACAAAATTAATTTTCTGTCTGTTTGCAAGACATTTATAAATACAGAGAAACATACCCTATAACAATTTATTTTATTTTATTATTTATCACTCTCATCACTATTAAGTTTGACAAACCAACAACTACAACAATACTATTATTTACTCATGGCAGCCTTCAATAGCACAATTGAATCAATCAATAATGATAACAAAATGGTTGACCAACACAATAATATAAATAATGCTCATAATGATGACAATGACGATGAATGCGATTTCATAGGATTCATATATTCGTGTTGTTTACCCCGTTTATGCGGCAAATAGTAAATAAATAGTGCAACATATTTAAAGTATTAAGCCAGGTTTCTCAGCGTCGTTGGAGGTGTGGTGCCCAACACACATTTCAAGCCACTATCTTCCCTTTTCAAGAATCAAGATCGCCCTCATGGCCACTATACACATTTCTGTTATTGCTGGCTGACATCAAGGAACACCATGATGTTTACAGCGCTGCCCCCTTTTGTAGTTCCTTAAGTAATTTTTAAGATTTGAATATATCGATTTAGACCCACATTTTTATAGAGCACGACAGAAGGGAGAGGTTTCATATTCAAAAATCTAGGAGAGCAAAAAGTGTTGAATTCCGGGAGAGACGTTCGGTAAACGTGTAGAGATAAAATATTATTGTTGCAGTCCAAGGGTATGGAAGTGGATGTCGAAGTTGTGAATCGTGAAACAAGTATCCATCAACATGCTGATTGATGGGGCACAGATGGGACCATGGTGGATAAAATTAGGGGACACAATAATGACACCCAGATATGCTCCCTGTTTTATAACATATACGCACAAGCGCGCATATGTGAAGACCACGACATTGACATGCCGGTATACTGATCTGCTCACAAAATAACCAGTTCTCGCCAACGGAGTGCACAATTGGCAAAGTACACAACAAAGACAACAAGATACATATATAAGATGGGGCCGGCCCTAGTTCTACTTTTGATTCCTTTGATAATAAAAACTATAACAAAACCCAAATTTATTTTTAACACTAGGTGACTAGTGCTCCACTCAAATCACGCGACACCTTTAACACTAGACGACTAGTACTCTCCACAAATCACAAGCCACTGCTGATTTTGTCAGCCAATGTACCCAGACTGTCCTTTCGTCAGTTAGGGAACCCATTATGCTGGGGGAAAAAGATATATTTCTAAAAGTTCGTATTTAAAATAAGCTCATTTCTGTCATTATCCTTTCAAACAAAATTTAAAAAGTAAATATACTAATGCAAGTTAGAATGGGCGCCTTTTGTGCTCAAAACATACGCCCATAAACACGATACATTTGTGCGTTTGTGTCCAATAGTATAAAATTGATATTTATGCAATAAAAATATATTATTTTGGAGCTTCGACCAGCTAACATATACAATATTTACTCAATGTTTGATTGCAAATTGGACACGTATTCCAACTCAATCCACAAGATTGGCGACCAATTGCGGCGCGAGGCACGCAGCACGTACAATCGACTGCGGTCAATTGACGACGACGCCGGGTTTGTGCGCAATGTTTCTGAACTGCTTCCATCATACCCAGTGATAGCCAACGAGCGGTGCGGGTTATGGTATGTTGATCCATCGGTGGCTCACGCGCAGACAGTATACTTCAAGTCCACGGACGGGCACAACGGCAATTGGAAATTTAGTCTGCGTAGGGCCAACACGCAACTGTTTAATGTGTTGCGACAATACTCGGGATGCCTCATTGTTGACTCGACAAGGCAGGGCAAGCGCATGCCGGATTCGTTTTCGCGGACAATACCGATTTGGTGCGCCGTCTGGAACATGGCCAGATCACTGGTCGAGGGTCTCCAACCTGAGACAGGTGTCACGGAGGTGCATGTGCCGCCCAGCATTGTGTCACCTTCGGAGAGAAGCCAGATCAACAAGCTGGTTCCGGGATTTGCAAAGTCGCTGGTTGAGTCGGGAATCGATGTGCAAGGCTTATTGCAGGGTATATCCAAGCCGCTGCGTCCGATTTGGATAACCCAGGATCACAGCTTATTTATGCCTCCTGATTTCACCGATGCCAACTTTATCCCGATCGTCTGTGTCTGCGCATCGGCAGCGCTATTCAATGATCAGCGCGTGGAGGCGTCCTTCGGCCGCAGTGCATACTTGTACGTGCAGGGCTCTGCCGACGACCATGAGCTGTGGGCGCAGGGCCTGACTGCGCGGCTATTCTGGAAGCACCGGAGGCAACTCTTGGAAAACAAGGACACTTGCTTGGATGTTGCGCAGAGCATTGTTCTTCGGGAGAGGCAGTCCGAGGGAGACGACGATTTGGGTGCCTGTGGCAAATTTAACTTTGTCGCGCATACCAATATTGCAGTTGGAGGGCGTGTTGGTGGCCGTCCACCCGAGTGCTGGTCGCAATTTGACGCTGTCATTAATTGCGGATCTCCCGAGTACGAACCAAACAAGGATAAGGCGCTGGAGTCGCAGTATTTGTTTTTGTCCATTCCCGAGGGCAAGCGGGGCCAGGTGGAGCTCGGCCGCTCGATTCCACAAGCGCTCGAGTTTGTGCGGTCCTTTGTTGGCGATCCGCAAAAGCGCATATTGGTGCACTGCAGCCAGGGTGTGGACCGCTCTGTAGGCATCACTTTGTCAATTCTGGCCAAATACTACGACGGCAAAGGTAAGAGCAGACACAGTGTGTTTTATGAGAATCTAAATTTGTTCTTTTGTGGGGTGTTATACTGACTTTTAATTTATGGATGTGTACATTTTGTAGGACACTATTGCGAGAACACTTCAAAAGGCAAGTTCGCTGTATATGCAGCTCTCAAATGTTTGCTGAGTAGACTTGATATACGGCCATTTAACAAAAGCATAGCAAATCTCAGCGCAACTAAACATGGTAACATTTATACATTTTCTAATTGCACGTTATAGACATCACCAAGGATTCAATTAAAACTCGACTTTTGTGGATCACGACTTCTCGCACAAAGGTAACAGTGAATTTTTTGCCAATAAATTTGTTAGACTAAATGACTATATAATTCCCGTATCAACTGACCAACGAACTAATTCGTTTGCATTTTTCGTTCTTAAACGTTAGGCCAATCCGTCGCGGGCAACACTCAAGCAGGTTAATCGGTTCTTCCTGGACATTGTCTGATGTTGGCATTCAAATGTTTTCTTTATTATTTGTTAGATAAATTGGTCTTAACAAAGAATTAAAGTGCATACATATTTGTATACACGTGATGAAATGTTGTATTTCTTATTTCCATCACACGATTGGCGTGTGCGCTCGTGCAAGAAAATAAATAAAAAAAGTACAAATGAAATGGTGCAGATGACGATTCAATTATTTTTTTTAGTCAGACTGCAGCGTGAAATAATTTTTGTCACTCTGGTCGCATTTTTCTCTTTCGAATAAAATCGGGTTTGCTGTTTTTCTTTTATAATTGTTTTTCTTTTGGTTTATACACACACACACATACATACACATACACGTAATAGTAATAGTAATTTACTAAAAACCGCAATTTCAGCATTTCCTAAGACGGGAATTTGTACAAATTGGCAATGGCCAGCAACCAAGCTCACAACCCTTTGGTAAGGCGTCAAACTTGGAAAATTATAGGATGGCGCGTGTTTTAAACCGTGGGTTCTGTACATTGTATCTCCCCGTTCTTATACTTTTTTATTGTCAGAGTTTTAACCAAACAAACAAACAAGTGAAAAATCATACACTAAGCAAGTTCAATCTCAGTGTTGCCATTAAAAAACATGGACGAAATTTTTTGTGTAGTTGGGCCAAGCAACAAACAGCGCAGTAGCACTCGACAGAGCCCTGGGGACGATAAAGAGCGAGTGGCGGCGATTCGAACTGGAGCGTGCAGAATGGGACATCGAGCGAGTTCGGCTCAAGGCGCAGCTCAGGGCGTCCGAAAAGCGCATCGACTTGTTGACGGCCCAGTACCAGGCATCGCAAAGGCAGCTTAGCATTCTAGAGTCGATTTTGTCTGAAAATAAACGCAAGTCTGATGAAAGGCCGTTGTCCATCGCCCTATCCGAGCTCAGCGCCAGTAATAATGGTGGTGCTAACGGTGGTGTCAGCGGCAGCGGCAGTGCCGGTACTGTGTCGGATTTGGTTGATGCTTCGGCTACTAACAGAGACCGCAGCAAAGATCTGCTAAGAAGGTGCTTGGGCGAAATCGATATTCTGCTGGGGAAGCCATCATCTTCTGCATTTCCAGCAGATGTATTAGCGTCGGCAGCTACATTTGCAAAGTCTGCAGTGCAGGGTGGGTCGGCGGACATAAACGTGCCGAGCAGTATCATTGAGAGTGAGATCACCAACCCAGCGCCATTGTGGCAGATGCCCGCCCTGGTGTCCACCGCCTCTTCTGTTGCTCCAGTCGCCCTGGGCAGGAATGTGAGACCTCAGCTGGCAGAGAGCACGGTGGCTGGCAAACGGAGGCGCACATCGAAAGTCCTTCTGCAGGATCAATCAGAGACTGTCATTGCAGCAGTAGCAGCAAAACCAGCAGAAGACAGCGGGAGAATAGGCGCGAGCGGCTCTGCATACAGCGATAGTGGCGCGGACACCCAGCTTGTCGGAGCAGACAATTCAGCGGCGCCTTCGTCCCTGTTGATTGCACAACCAGAACAATCGGAACAGCCGTTCAAACCGGATACTTTTAATGCGGACGAGGCTGCAACCGACGCTGCGACTGGCTCAAATGAAACCAGAAGGGCCCACGATGACACGAGCGAGATGGTCGACTGCATGGTTAACATTAAAATCAGCGACGAAGAGGAGCATGCAGTCGACAAAGCCACGCACAATGCCATGGTGCAAAGACTCACTGTGGATGAGATTGACATTGGTGACAGCACAGTCAAGCGAGTGGATTCAAGCGATTGGCAGATGCACAAGACGTTTGTTGGGCACCTGGACACCGTGCGGTCGATCAGCGTGCGGGCAGACCACAGCAGCAACGGTCCCAATGGCGGCCCACTGCCGCAGCTGCTCAGTGGGTCAGACGACGGGCTGGTGATACTCTGGGATATTGAGCGCTCGAGCCGGCGCAAATCACGAAGGCGACAGGCGCACGACGTGCTGCCAGGCCATATATACCGCGGACACCTGGCAGCTGTTACCAGCGTTGTATTTGCCGGGTCGCATGGCTTTGCGTACTCGGGCTCGCTGGACAGCTCGATAAAGGTGTGGCAGCTGCCTGACGATCTGCACAAGTCCGAGGGCGGGGACCCCGAGGCCAGTTTTCCTGAAGGCCAGTTCATTGGGCATACAGATGCTGTTTGGGACCTGGCGCTGTCGACAACCGCTGGGCTGCTGGCGTCGGTGTCGGCAGACGGCACATGCAAGGTCTGGAGCATCGACCCGAAGCACTCTGGCGCGCCGCTGCGCAAGTCGCTAGTGGCGCGGTGGCGGACATCCGAGATAATCGTGCCGACATCGACGTGCTTTGCCACAGCGGACGGCACCAGGCTGGCTGTGAGCTACACGAACGGCCAAATTGAAATTCACGACCTGAGCTCGGGCAGCAGCTTGCTGACCATAGCTGATTCCAGCGAGCGGATACCCAGGATCACCAAGATTGCGTGCCGTGCTGGCCCGGCCGAGAACATTGTTGCGGCGGCTTGCGTCGACGGGTCGGTGCACCTGTTTGACATGCGCAGCGGCAGGCCTGCTATTGCCTTTGGCCGGCCTATTGGGGGCAGCCACGTGTCGCTCGGGGCGGGAGCCACAATGGCCGTCGACCTGGTGCCCGACAGCGTGTCTGCCCTGGTTACCGGCGGGTCCGAAGGCGTTGTCAAGTGGTGGGACTGGCGGAGCGCGCAAACCAGCGTTGCCGAGATCGCCCAGCATCGCGTCAAGGGCGGCGAGGGCGTGTGCTGCGTACAAGTTGTCGGCTCAGTGTCCTCTCACGCGCAAGTGGCCAGTGCAGGCGCCGACGGCCTGGTATATTTACACAACAAAAGTTAAATAAAGAAAATTGTTCGAATGAACAATATAAATGCCCCTACGAGCGAGACGTTATCTGATCGATCATCAGCGCGACGTCATGTTGCAGCGTGGGATCTCTCGCTGCCGAGCGGACTTGCCTCAGCGTGTCCACGTCCTTGGACGCAGCCGCAGCCTGTGCGGCCTCGTGGTAGAAGCCAATCTTGAGATACAGAGTTGCTCGTTCGGACGGCGGCTCGCACCGCGTAATGTACTTGGCGGCTTCCTGGTACTGCAGTGCCTGGATGCACTCGTCGACAAAGGGGCGGTAGCCGATGGGCGACTTTTTGGCGTTGGCCAGGCGCGCCAGCTCGGCCCAATCCCTGCGCACGACAAGCGCGTGCAGCTTGATCCAGTAGTAGCGGCGTTCAGGGACCTTGTATTCGTTACGCAGCTTGGATGCCCGCGAGTAGTTGCCCAGCGTCAAGCACAGTGCCAGGGTCTGGTTCAGCGGCAGCCCAACAAAAATATGGCCTGGCGTGTCTTGCTCAAGCTGGTGCTGTGTCTGGAGCAGCTTGATCTGTGTGTCCATCGCATGTGTCTCGAGCGCCGCAGTCTTGTCGTTGTGCAGCATCTTGAGCGCAACTTTAAGGTTGGCAACCAACTTGGCGACGTCCCGCTCGCCAAGGTTCTCAATGAGGATGAGGCGCGCTGATTTGGCAAAGGCGTCGTCCTGAAAGTAGTAGTCCTCGAGAACGGGCGCGTCCTGGTCGATGCAGTACTTTTCAAACAACTGGCCGGCGACTTTTGTGCGGCCAATGACCTGGAAAAAGTCTGCCAGCGGCATGGCCTTGAACAAGTGGAAGATGACAAAGTAGACCAGGTCCGAGTCGCCGCTGCGGATGGCCTCGGCCATGGCAGCCTCCTCCTGGCCCATTGAGATCAGCAGCGGCACCTGGTTGGCGGCGCGCGGCTCGTGCTGCAGCAGTTTGATGGCCAGCCGCTGGTACCCGCAGGTATTGGCAACCTCGGCAATGTCAACATACGAAGAGATGCCAGCTGGCTGCAGGTGGTCGAGCCGCTCGCGCAGCACGCGGTACAGCGCGTCATCATCCAGGGTCGAGGACGCGCGGATCTTGGCGCACGCCCAGTGGATGTACACCTGGTCTGACGGCTCCTCCATGTACCGACATACGTGCAGCGCCAGCTGATGCTTGTTGCGGTTGAGCAGGCGCTGCACCCACTCCTCAAAAGGCAGACTCTGGAACTGCATCAGTGTTGCCGGGATTCCGACATCGTACGACGCCAGGCAGTTTATAACGCGCAGGCTGCGGCACATGTCAACCAGCTTGTCGCCGTTGTACATGGCCAAGAATGACTTGCCCAGGGAGGCCGCGCGCAGCAGCGACTGCTGATACTCGACAATCGGTTCGGCACCAGCCGCGGCTATACAAGTGTCGACTGCGGCCGGCATCTTGTCGCGGATGCTGCGTACAATCTCGTCGGCCCTCGACGAGTGCTGACGCATACTCTCAAGCGCGTCGTAGAGCAGCGCTGACGGCGAGGTGGATCCAATCTGGAAGACGCTTTTGGACTCGGCACCAACCTTGCACAGGAACGAGTGCTCCAGGGCACCGAATATGCGCACTCCGTCAGGCTCCTGCACCAGGTGCGCGGGCGTGTCGTGCGGAAAGGACAACGTCTCACCAAATGGCCCAACAAGAAGCACTTGTGAGCTAAAGTTAACCACGGCGGCATCGCTACCGCACCAGGCAATTTCGACGGGCACATCACCCGGCTGCTCGTGGTGGTATTCGGAGAACGAGCGCTGAAAGTCCATTGACACGACCTGCACGCAGTTCCTGTCCGAGCACAGCGACACGAGGCGGCCGTTAGGTGATACCGATATGCAAGCGTAGGGGCCCTGGTCAAGCAGCTGGTCCTGCACGCCAGCAGCATCTATTGACAGAATAGTTGCGCCGACCGACACCAGTACCTCGACGTGGTGGCTCAGCGTCAGATGCGGAGGCACAATGGTCCACGAGTGCGGCATCTCCGTGATATGCGCGTTTGCCAGCATCTTGGGCTTGGGCTCGCCAATGTCGTTGATGTAGACAAAGCGGTAGTCGCCTGTCAGCGCAACCAGACCTTGATCCCAGAAGCGCACGTCAATGATGCCCTTCTCCTTGGCCTCAGGCCCGAGCGAGAACGACGCCTGATGCGAGTCGTCAAGCGAGAACACGCGCACGTTGCCGTCCTCCTGCACGCACAGCAGCTGCTCGCGCGCGTTCCAGCTGAATGCTGCAATATGCAGGCCGTCGTACTCGATTTTGCCTATGAGATTACCGCTGGCCGAGTACACGCGGATGGCCGAGTCCAGCAGCGGGCCAGATCCGGCCTCAAGCAGCTGCCTGTCGTCGCGAAACAGTGCAATGGGCCCGCCAAAGGACGACGCAGCAACGCGGAATTTTGACAAGTCGAGCTCGGCCCACTGCATTTGGTAGATGCGGTGTTTGCGGTAGAATGTGTCGTGCATGGCCAGCCACTCGTTGGCCGGATGTATTGAGTTCATGAGGTATGCGTGTGAGAGTTGAAATATAAGCGAATTATTTGGAAATGGAAATAAACACGAATTTGAATTTGAATTTGAATTTGAATTTTAGTTTGTGAAAAGGGTTGAAGAGCGCCTAGAAACACCAAGCGACCATGAGAGCACCCAAGGCGCTCGAGTGCGGGTGACGCAGCATATGCAGGATTGTAAAAGTTCATATCACGTGACTGCAATCACCCGATCTAATCACGAGCTTGAAATCAATCAGTCAACCTTTGAAAAAAAGATAAGATGTGGGCGTTCAGCATTCGGTGAATGCTAAAATGCGCTGCAGAAGATGCGATGCGATGCGTTGCGTTGCGATATTTTGATCAGGCAAAAGATTTCAGTATTTTTTCCGAGGTTTGTTGCACACTCTAATTCAATTTTTCCTCTTGTGCTTGAATATAACTTTTTATCTTTGCTTTTTGTAATATTTTTTCACTCTTAAACTTGGGGTTTTTCTTTTTCTTTTTCTTTTTTAGCTCTTTTGGTCTATTTTTATTACTACTCGATTCAAATTGGTCAAATCAGACAATAATCCCAAAAATGATGCTAAAGGCGGTCGCTCAGCGGGCAATTGTCAGAGGCGGTGCAGCTAAGGGTAAGAGTCAAAATCGACCAGTTGTAAATCCACACATCAGAACAAGTATTTTAAAAAAAGCCAACGAACGACAGACCCAACAGAGAAAGATAGATTTCGCGACTAACGCCAATGCTTCCTAATTTGTCAACAATGTAGTTGTGGCACGCGGATTCAGCTCCAGCAGCACAATGCGGAAAGAGATTGAAATGTTTGTCGATGGCAAGGCGGTCCAAATCGAGGAAGGCTCGGCGATCATCCAAGCGGCCGAGAAGGCAGGCGTGACAATCCCCCGGTTCTGCTACCACGAGCGGCTGGGCGTTGCAGGTAACTGCCGCATGTGCCTCGTCGAGGTCGAGAAGTCGCCAAAGATGGCTGCGTCGTGCGCGATGCCGGTCGCGCCAGGCATGCGGGTGCTGACCGACACACCCAAGATCAAGCAGGCGCGCGAGGGCGTTATGGAGTTCTTGCTGGCTAACCACCCGCTGGACTGCCCGATTTGCGACCAGGGTGGCGAGTGCGACCTGCAGGACCAGTCGATGCGGTACGGCATGGACCGCGGCCGGTTCTCGGAGAACAAACGCGCCGTTGAGGACAAGGACATCGGGCCGCTGGTGCGCACGACGATGACCAGGTGCATCCACTGCACCCGCTGCGTGCGCTTCATCAATGAGGTGGCCGGCACAGCCGAGCTCGGCACTTCAGGCCGCGGCAACGACATGCAGATTGGCACCTACGTCAGCAGGCCGCTTACTTCCGAGCTGTCGGGCAACATCATCGACCTGTGCCCGGTCGGCGCACTGACGTCCAAGCCGTACGCGTTCAGCGCGCGGCCGTGGGAGCTGAAGAACACCGAGAGCATCGACGTGCTCGACGCGCTGGGCTCCAACGTCCGCGTCGACTCGCGCGGCGAGGAGGTCATGCGCGTCATTCCGCGCACCAACGACGAGGTCAATGAGGAATGGATCTCGGACAAGGCGCGCTTCGCCTGCGACGGTCTCAAGCGCCAGCGCCTGACCACGCCGCTGGTGCGCGTCGGCGACAAGTTTGAGCCCGCCACGTGGGCCGACGCGCTGCGCCTGGTTGCCGAGCGCCTGCGCGCCACGCAGCCCGAACGCGTGCGAGCCGTTGCTGGCGACCTGGCCGACGCTGAGGCGATGGTTGCGCTGAAGGACCTGCTCAACGCCGCCGGCTGCGAGGACTTGCGCGTCGACGCGATGAACTCGCACGTGGCGCCGGGCTTTGGCGTCGACGTGCGCGCCAACTACGCATTCAACGCAAGCATCGCTGGCGTCGAGGACGCCGACGCCGTGCTGCTTATCGGCACGAACCCGCGCCACGAGGCACCCGTGCTCAACGCGCGCCTGCGCAAGCCCTACCTGGCCGGCACCGCGCAATTCGCGCTCGTTGGCCGCGCCGCCGACCTGACGTACGACTACGAGCACGTCGGCGAGACACCGGCCGCCATCGAGGCGCTGGCCATCGGCAGCCACCCGTTCGCCGAGACGCTGCGCAGCGCCAAGCGCCCCCTGGTCATTGTTGGCGGCGCCGTCGGTGAGCTGGGCAACAGCGCTGACGTGCTGGCGGCCGTTGCGCGGCTGGCCGAGAGCGTGCCGGCGCTCGTGTCGGACGAGTGGAACGGGCTCAGCGTGCTGCAGTACGCGGCCGGCCGCACGGCGGCTCTTGACATTGGCTTTGTGCCCAGCACAGCGGCCAGCGTTGCGCCCGAGTTCGTCTACCTTCTTGGCGCCGACGAGGTGCGGCCGGCGGACATCCCGGCCAACGCCTTTGTTGTGTACCAGGGCCACCACGGCGATGCCGGCGCGCACTTGGCCGACGTCGTTCTGCCGGGCGCCGCGTACACCGAGAAGACCGCGACCTTTGTCAACACGGAGGGCCGCGCGCAGCTGACGCGCCAGGCCGTTGGCGCGCCCGGTGCCGCACGCGAAGACTGGAAGATCGTCCGCGCGCTGTCTGAGGCCGCCGGCTTGACGCTGCCCTACGACGACGTCTCTGCACTGCGTGCGCGCATGGCCGACATATGCCCAACGCTGGTCCACATTGGCGAGCTCGAGTCGACGTCGGCTGCTGTCGCACAGCTTGGCTTGGCGCAGATGCGCAACAGCGGAAGCGCTGGTGGCGTGCGTCCGCTGGACGGCGCCTTTGTGCGTGCCGTCGACGACTACTACATGACCGACGCCATCTCGCGCGCGTCGCGGACGATGGCTCGGGCGTCGGCCTCGGCTGCCAAGGCGCTGAGCCGCAGTGCCAGCTCGTCCGAGGAGTCGGGCAAGCAGGCCACCGCCTGAAGCGCAATTTCTCTTTCTTGATCTGCCGTTAGATTATTCTTTTCTTTCTCTCTTTATATTCTCTCTTTCTCTCTCTCACTCTCTTACGTATAAGCACGCTTGGCTGTGTCATTTGCAAGATGAACCTGTTGGACATGTGCATGTATATGATTGTGCCCCAGGTCGCAGCTGATTTGCTTTCCTGGACATAACCATACG